>NC_056733.1:483824623-484124623 GCF_019279795.1 Protopterus annectens | reverse complement strand
TCATTAATAGAGGTTACCCTATGAATTTGGTTGCTAACATTAAAAATGAAGTTTTACATAAAAGAAGCATTGGCCATTTTAAACCATTGTTAAGGGGACTTACTGGATCAAATGAATGACAGGAATTAGATTCAAATGAAGTCCTTACATATGACAATAAGAGTGCTTACAAGACTAGTTTCTTATGTACATACTCATTAGATTATCAAATTATTAGAGACATTCTGAATAAAAATTGGAACATCATTACTGAGGACCAAATGTTGTCTAAAAGGTTAGGGATTAAGCCTAAAATTACCTATAGGAGAGGCCCTAACCTAAAGTCCATGTTAGAGAAAAAGAAAAAGGCACATTCCAATAGGCCCAATGGAATGTTTAAATGTGGGGCTTACCCCCAATGTAAATACATTTCAGTAGGTGACAAGGTTCTTATTAAGAATATATCATATAAGGTTAATTTTAGGTACAATTTTGAGACCAGAGGTGTCACTTACGTTGCCCTATGCGATTATTGTAATGCATTCTACATTGGCAAAACAGAAAGAAAAATTAAACAGCGAATATATGAACACTGTTATGCCATAAGTAAGAATGACACCAATAACGCATTGGCTAAACACATTGTCCTGAACATAGTTTTAAATTTGCCATTCTTCAGCATAGACATACTGACATAAGAGGGGGACCCTGGCAAATATTATTAGAAATAGATGAATTGATGTGGCAAATTAGAACAGGTGCACACATCTTTCCAGGTCTTAATGAAAATGTATCAATTAAGAGCATCTTGAGACTTTTAGCTTCAAGGAGATAATTTACATATTTTTATGTGTTTAACATAGCAATTTTAAGTCCCACTTTCTAAGCTCTAAGTTTTTTCATGCACTGACGCATTAACTTATGGTTTTTTATGAGTGCACATTAGTATAACATGTATTTTATTTACCTTATATTATCTGCACTGTTGCACTTTTGACATGTTTTAATATGAAATTTCAACTTTGTTTATAGACACACGTATACTCAAATGCATTTCTAAATGTTAGGCTGACTGTTTATGTTTCTCATATATTTAGTAGTTAGCAATACTTTTTGATTTAATTTAGTGATCTTTATTGTGATTTTAAAAGAATATACATATGTATATTTATTTTTTTTATTTTTATTTATTTAACATTTGTTGACCAGGAAAGTCCAACTAGGTTCCACAGAGCCTGTTTTCAGCAGAGGCCCGGGGAGAAATGCTCCAGATGCATGTCTTTGGAATGTGGGAGGAAACCGGAGTACCCGGAGGAAACCCACGCGAACACAGGGAGAACATGCAAACTCCACACAGAAGGCACCCCAGCCGAGAATCGAACCAGAGAACCTCTTGCTGTGAGGTGACAACGTTAACTGCTGCACCACTGTGCCACCCATTTATATAAGTATAAGCATATTATTCTAGAGCAGGTTTTAGCTTTATTATTACGCATTCTTATGAGGTTGTTTGATATTTTACTGGTATTTCTCTTTAACTGGTAATTGACTATTACTTACTTATTGGTTGTTTTTTAATTCATTATAAAAAGATTGCTAATTGGATTTTCATTGTCTGAAGAAGGTGATGCACAGTCCACACCGAAAGTGCTTATTAAACAGGTTCTTTGAATTGAATTGAATTGTTTTGCTGGCTCTTATTGTGTTTCTCTACTCCTTTTTGTTTTATTAATATGTTTGTATAAGGCACTTGACTGTTTGTGGTTCTTTATATCACTAATGTGTTCACTTATTCTCAATCTTAAAGGCCTAGACGTTTGCCCAACATAAAAGGCCGGACATGTACAAGTGGCCACATAAATCACCCAACTAGTGCTACAATTCCCAAAAAAAGTTAGATCATATACAACAGGTGTGTTCTTACTGCTAAAGCTTTTTGTCTTGAGCACCCTGGGGCAATGAGAACAATGGCCACATGGATTGCAACCAACCAATTTATCACCAATAATGGTTTTTCAACCCATATCTGTATCCTGAACCTGCCATCTTTTATAATGACTAAATAGGGACCCCAGAGATCGACCCTTCCGAAAGGAGTATGAACATTTCTCTCCCAAAAATTCTTCAAGTGAAGCCTCACCCTGCAGGAATTCCAATGTCTGGAAATTATATTCATGAATGAATATGTATTCCTACCATAGGTCGTTACTAATCTGACCTGATTTTTATTGTCAGAATGATCTCCTCTATACTTAAGTAGTCCAGATCTCTCCTGCTGGGTGGCAAACTGGCTAGCCCTACAGATGTCACCAATCCTGTATCCCTGATCTTTGAATCTAGTAGAGAGATCCTGTTCATAATGACTATATTTGGAGGGACTGGAACAAATTCTCTTAACCCAGAGAAATTGAGACTTGGAGATATTTCTGATGACATGTTGGGGGTAGAAGCTTGTAGCATGTAACAGTGTATTATATTAGGGGAATTTCCAAAATATCTCAGTCTCCAAGGTGTCCAGAGGGGTACGTTTCACCAAAACATCCAGGAAAGTGATCTCATATTTGTGCCAATCTTGAACTCAATACCCCATTTATTCTGATATAGATTTTCAACAAATTCCTGCAAATAGACTTCATCGGCTATCCACACCATCCAACAGTCATCAAGATATCACCTCCAAATGTCAATTTCATCCAGGTATGGGTTGTGACAATTGCCATAGATTAATTGCTCCTCCAAATATGCCATGAACAGCTCAGCATATATGGGGGCAAATGATGCCCCCATAGCAGTACCTTGAACTTGCCATACACATTGCTTTTGAAAATAGAAAAAATTCTTGATTAAGGCATGTTCTGCTAGGTCGACCAAGAAAGAGCTGAAACCCGGACTATAAAGTTTAGCTCTATCTAGCCAATATTGAAGCATAGCTAGACCTGCCCAATGGAGGATATTGGTATACAGGGAGGTGACATTGAGGGTGCATAGTAGCCAGTGGGGCTCAAGTTGTGAATCTGATATTATACCCAAAAACTGAGTAGTGTCTTGGATCAGAGCCCGTATGTGTGGCAACAAAGGTTTCAAATTGGAGGTGAGAAATTCGGAAAGGGGTTCAGTAAGTGAACCCTGCCCCGACACTATAGGCCTCCCTGGAGGATTGTTAGGATCCTTGTGGATTTTGAGCAAGAGGTATAGGTATTGCTGTTTTGGACAGTCAACCTTAAGTTGATAGCCAGTATCCTTTAAAATAATACCCTCATCAACTACCATATCCAGAAATGCATCAATCTCCACCTTAAATCTGGCTGTAGGGTCTAGGGGCATGGTCCTATAGTATCGGTTGTCTAACAGTTGTTTTTGTACTTCCTCATAATATTGCATCCAATCTTGGACCACAACAGCCCCTCCCTTATCTGCCGGTAAAATTACAATATCACTATTAGATTTGAGCTCATCAATACATTGCCTCTCTGCCCTAGTAATGTTATCTCTAATCAAATGATCTTTGCCAAGATGTAAATGTAAATTTTTCAGCACATTATTCTGAAAAATGGAAACAACCAGAGACATGGGTGGTTTAAAGGTGGAATCCCGAAACCTGAAAGGTCTGGCATCCACATTATTATGACCATCCTGAATAAATAAGCATAAATTCAATAAAGGACAGAAATCTATCACATCTTGTGCAAAATTATGTTCAGGCACAAAAAAAAATGGGCACAAAGCTCAAACCTTTGTTGAGAGTTTTTATTTGTATATCCGACAGGAGGAAATTCTTTCTTTCCAGTGGGGTCATTCCTCATCCTCCAGATTAGATTCTTTTGTTTCCACTGCTTATATATCACATGCTGTACCAAGGAGTGATGGAATCAGTTCCTCCATCTCAGGAGGGGAAGGGTCTTTATTCAAGCATTTTCTTGGTACCAAAGAAAGAAAATGCCTGTAGACCAGTTCTGGATTTTTCTTTCTTCAACCTGTTTTTGATAGTGCCCAGATTCAAAATGATGTCACTTCACTACCTGCTAACTCTTCTTTTTCTTTCAGTTTCCTGATAATACTAGACTTAAAAGATTCTTATCATTACATCCCTATTCACCAGACTTCATGTATTTCTTAAGGTTTTCTGTGTCTGGATCATATTGTCAGTTTTCTGCCTTACCTTTTGGACTACCCACTGCACCAAGAGTGTTCACAAAGTGTCTAGTTCCAACTATAGCTCATTGCAAGCCACATGGTATCCACATTTATCCATATTTAGATGACTTGATTATCTATTCATTTTTTATTAAAATATCAGGGATGTCTCTTGAATAAGAAATCTCTTACACAAGCTGGGATTCCAAGAAAACCTTCAAAAATCTTTCTTGATTCCTTCACACAGGATTGTGTTTCTAGGATGTCAACTAGATATCTCGGTTCAAAGGACTTTCCTTCCACAGGCAAAAATAGATCTATATCTATATCTATTTTTAAGATCTTTCTCTCAAACTTTGGTCACTGCAGGGGAATACCTAAGGATCTTAGATCTCATGGCTTATATATGATTTTCATGATACCCCTGGCAAGACTCAACATGAGAAATATACAGTGATATCCGAAGTCTCTTTGGCCCCAGCACCAATACCCTTTGTCTTTTCAAATCCCAGTGCTGGGGTTTGTCAGAAGAGAAATCATTTGGTGGAGGCAACAGATATCCTTAAATACAGATGTCTCCCTCTCCCTCTCTGTTCCAAAGCAGTCAGTTACCACAGATGCCCTGGAATTTGCTTGGGAAGCATTTTCAGAAAGGATAAAAGTGCAGGGTGTGTGGGACACCAAGGACAGACACAAGCACATAAATATCAAAGAGATTATTGCCCTGATCAAGGCACTCAGTCCTCTGAATGATCTGCAGCTCCTGTTACTACAGACAATATCACAGTCATGTCGTACATCAATAAGTCGGGGGCAACCTTGTACCCCCTTTGTAGACTAGCCACACATTAGCTTGGGCTATAGCTTCACATCACAATCTCACTCTAAAGGCATCCTACATTCCATCAGAGCAAAACTGTGTGAAAACAAGCTGATCATGTCCAGGACAGACCCTCACAGATGGAAACTAGATTGGGGACCTTTCAAGATTTGATCCATCTGTGGGGAGTTTGTCAAGTAGACCTCTTTGCCTCCTCTCAGAATAATCAGCTGGTAAGATTTTGTTCCAGGACTCCATACAAGAAGGCCTGGAAGACAGATGCCCTTTTTTTCCTTGAGCAGGAATGTTGCTCTATACATTTTCATCCTTTCCACTAATATCCAGGGTACTTCTGAAAATTCAGAAGGAATTCCTCAAGATCATTGTGGTGATTCCCTTCTGGTACAGGCAGCTGTGGATTACCTTTACTTTGGAAATGGACAGGGCAATTACCACAAGGTTCCACACAGACTGGAACTACTCACACAATAACAGGGGTGTTTGATATACCCTGACATCAATCAACTTCAATTGACCATCTGAATGATAGGGTCTTGATAGGGTCTTAATTCCTTTTAGGTACCTATTTGCTGAGGATGCACAGCAGGTACTAATGGAGGCAAGAAAGCCTGCTACTAAAAAAAATCATATATTAGCAAATGGAAAATGTTTTCTATTTGGTGCCAACAACATAACCAGCAGCCATTCAGAGTTAGTTGTTCTCTGGTTTTACAATATTTGTGTGAGTTACTATCCTATGGCCTTTTTTATTCCTCTATTAAGGTTCATTTTTTTGGCAATGTTAGCATGTCTACCCATGGATCCTCCTCTTTCAATGCAATCTTATGTCAAAATGTTTTGAAAGGGGTTTTGCACAAGATGCCTCCAAGTAAACTGGTGGTCCTTGTTTGGGAACTTAATTTTATGTTATAAAAGCTAACACTTGCTCCATTTGAACTAACTAATCTGTCTGACTTGAGGTTCTTAACAAGGAAAACAGTTTTAATGTTTGCTATGGCCTCTGCAAGAAGGCTATCTGAGTTGCAAGCTCTTAGGGTGAGCCAACGCTATCTCATTTTCCATAAGGACTTTTTTTGAGAACTAATCCTCCTTTTATACCTGAAAATGTATCTGAGTTTAAACCAAACTATTCATCTCCCCATTTTCATTCCTGAATCTAAAAATGAGAAAGGATACTCCATAACTTGGCTGTCCACAGACAACTCAGGTACTATCTTGACAGAACTAAATCTTTCAAATCTTCAGATTAATTGCACATTTCTTGTGAAGGTAAGAAGAAGACACAACCTGTGTCAAAACAGACTATTTCAAAATGGTTGTCTAAGGCTATTGCCTTTTCTTATACTCACCACAACAAAAGTATTACAGGCAGGCTCAAGGCACGCTCTACCACTGACTTGATTTTATCTATGGCTTTTGGAAAGGGTTGGACTCTAGAAGTATTATAGAAGCTGCTACTTGTTCTTCTGTACGTACTGTTACAGAACACTATAAACTTGATTCTTTCTCTACATCCAGGTCAGGTCTTGATAGGATCATTCTCCAGGGGGCTCCTGGAATCTTCTTCTTCCACCTCCCTAAATGTGGTAAGCTAGGTTAATCCACCCATATAGCTAATGCTACTGCAGCAGTGATCAATATGATGAACACAGTACAGCTGTGTAAGTAAACTTACTACAACAGTAGATATTCAAGCGATCACTGCTGCAGTAACCACTCTGTCTTTCCATCCCCTTTGGTTTTTGGTATGTTTTTATGCCAGCATGTAGATATTTATTTTTTTATTGTTCCTGGTATTGTCATTTCAGGGCTCAGTCCCCCTCTTTCTGTTGACAGGAAAGTTCTGAAGGGCTTGGTGCCCAAACTTATAGTTTAGTCAGCTAAGCTCAAGCTGCTTGACAGTTTGTGCATGTGGAAGGTGCCCTGACGCTTTGGAAGTCATGGCAGGATATAATCCATATAGCTAAGGCTACTGCAGAAGTAATAATTCAAAAATCTACTGCTATGATATGTTTACTTGCACAACTGTACCTTTTGAACCATATGCAACTGCATGAAGCAGAATTTGAAATCTGTAACCTTGCAAGCAGCCTGAAGTGCATTGGTAGATTTATAACAATATCTGAGTGGAAGAGGCACAATTCTGAGATTATGCACTAGATGGTCTGTGTATAAATAATTTGATCAGCAGAGCTGTTGCATTCAAAATGGCCTTAATTGTCAGAATAAATTAAGGCAGTTCAGATGTGCTTTGTGAAGCCGTCCTGCTTGACTTTGAACCAGTAAAGATTAAGTTAAAACTGAATGATGGACCGTATTCATTAACCACAGCCAGAAGAGTGTAATTTCCTGTGCTGTCCAAAGTAGAGGCAGAGCTTAAAAGAAAGTAAAGTTTTGACATTATTGAAAGTGCAACTGAACCAGTTGACTGTTTTACCCCATAGTCCCAGTGATTAGAAAAGAATATTCAAGTGCAACTATGTGTTGCAAAAGTTTTCTTTCTGAGCTAAAAACTTTCAGTGTATTCTGTTATATAACTTTAGACAAAGAAGGCAAAAGCTGACAGTCTCATTACCCCATGGCAAAATTCTGCTTCAAAAGACTGCCACATGGTACAGCACCTGATAATTTTCAGCTTCACTTACTTCAGCCTATAGAGTCTTTATTTTCAGCTTAATTCACTTAAGGCTAGCGAGTCTTTCTTGTATACAACCAGTTAACATGCATAGTGCTATATGGTATCCAAATGTATTTTGGCTCTTGCTTCTTTAACTAAGTGGCATAACAGTTAATAATAAGCACCATTAGTAAAGACGAGGATTTATTAACAAAATAACATTAAGATTGTTAATCTAGGATGGCATGCAGTGGAGAAATTAATCACTGTTTGCCATTTATTATTATAGCAATAACCCACGCCTGGGTGTGGGAAATGTGGGATTTACCCACAGTTGGCGTGGTTTGAAGCCCTTGGGACCAAACAAAGACAACCGTGGGTAAATCCCGCATTACCCACACCCAGAAGTGGGTTATTGCTATTATACTATGACATTATTTAAGAAAAGAAATAATTACTTTTCTTAAATAATGGCATTGTATAATGCCTCTTTGCTGCCCTTCTGCAGCTGCCTGGTATCCGCGGCAGTTCTGATGTACTGTGCATGCCTATGCAGTACATCAGAGCTGTGGCCAAAAGCAATGGAGAAAGCAAGATCTCCATTGCTTTTTATTGTTTTGCTATGTTAAATGCATTTAACATAGCGAGACAGCTTTAAAATAAGCAACGGAGATGTCCGTTGCTTATTTTAAAGCTGTCTCATCTTGTTAAATCCATTTAACATAGCGAGACAGGTTTAAAAAAGCAATGGAGAAAGCAAGATCTCTGTTGCTTTTTACACACTGTGTGACTATGTTAAAGGAGTTTAACATAGCGAGACAGCTTTAAAAAAAGCAACGGAGATCTCCCTTGCTTTTTTTAAACCTGTGTCGCTATGTTAAACTCTTTTAACATAGCGAGACAGTTTTAAAAGAGACTTATACTAATGGAAAAAGTCCGGGCAACCGGACCTTTTTCCATTAGTATAAGTCGATTTACAATGTGCACGCTGGCCAATCAGCATGCACGTTTTGGAATATTAATGGGGGGTCATGGTATAATCATTTTTTTATAATTATGCTCATATTTTCATAACTGAGAGACCTCCATGTTATTGGGGGTTAAGGTATGAAATACCATGGTTGGAGACAGAAAAATTAATTGTCAATGTCCATTTATATTACACTATACTGGAGATATTATTAATGTTTTGCTAGTAATAAACTATTGCAGGGCACCAGGTGAAACCTTCAATGCTTTTGATGAAAATTGGCTTTGATATTTGCACAATAAGTTGCATATCTTTTAAGATATTTGGTGTTATTTACATTGCTAACTATACAACTAAGCATATTTGTTTTATATTTCCATAAATATCTCAATAAACATGCACAGAGTGAAATTTGCTGTCATTTGAAACCTTATGTCTGGTTAACAAAAGTGTTATAACAATATAGGTCTAGGTTGTACAGTTTCCAAGATATGACAAACTTGTTTGTGAAAGTCAAGCAAAAATATAAATCTGGGTTTGTGTAAATTATTAGTATAGTTATTTATGGAAAGGCTTTGATTGCAGTGATTATCAATGTAAATAGTAATTCTTACTGATAGCATTGCTACTGTAGTTGTACAATTTTAATAGGCTTTATTTTTCACAAATTCTTTACATTTCTTTATCTTATGCATTTTAAGTTGATTTGTCAGAAAATGTTCTGGAATTCAAGGATGTGTGTAGGCTACTAGGGGTGTTACATTCCAAACCACATAGGTGTTAATGTGTTAATGTGTTAATGACTGATTTACTCAAAGGTCAGGGTCGTACCATTGTTATGGATGGCATCTTAGTATTTGATCTAGACAGAGGAGCACATGATTTTAGGTTAGACGCAGTGCTGCAGACTATCAAAAACTCAGGTCTTAAGCTAAAACAAGACAAATGTTGCTTTAATAAAACAGATGTTCAGTTCATTTGTCATCATATAAGTGCCAGTGTTAGCAAACAAAATAATAACAAGGTCCAAGCAGTAGCTGTATTGCAAAATCTATCTTGTGTTAAAGGAATTGAGACAATTATGATTAACTGTTTGAGCAAGTTTATACATGACCTTCTTGCGATGTGCCATCTCTTAATAGACATGTTAAAGAAACATGTGTCATGGTCCTGGGAAATTTGCAAGCCAAAGCATTCAGCAAAGTTAAACAAATGTTTACAACAGCTCCAATGCTAGTGTCCTGTGATGTTACTAAACAGAAATAGTGCAGCTTCACTGCTAGCGTCCTGTGATGTCATTAAACAGACAATAGCAGAGCTCCAGTGCTAGTGTCCTGTGATACCACTCAACAGGCAACAGTGAAGCTGCAGTGTTTGTGTCCTGCAATGTCATTAGACATACAATAGTGCAGCTCCAGCGCTAGTGTCTTGTGATATCAATAAAAAGACACTAGTGCAACTCCAATGCTAATGTCCTGTGATGCTTGCTACAGATCCCCCACTATGCCCCAGGATTCCCACTCCTCATTTCTTGGCACACTGGAAAATATTAGGGTGCAACCTAACACCCTAATAATGGGTGATTTCAACTACCACACCATTAACTGGGAAAGCTACTCATGTGCCAACTATTTTGCTCAACGTTTTCTGGAATTCATAAATTCCAATGCCTTGGATCAGCTTATCCACACCCCCACCAGGGGCAGCAATATCCTAGACCTGGCCATTACCAACATGGGCGACCAGTGTTCCATGCCAGAGGTCAATTCCTCATTGGTCAGATCCGACCACAAGCTAATCACCCTAGACACCCACATCCCACCCCCACCCCCATTAGGGAATCCACCATAAAAGATTTCTCCAAAGCCAGCTTCACGCTTAAGACAGAAGTGGCAAACGTCATGACACCCATGCAGATGGACAATAGAGGTACAACTGCTGAATCCTACACAAATGCACTTTATAAGCACTTACACTAGTGCATGGATCGTGCTATCCCTAACAGAACCAAGATGCTATCCTCCAAAAAAATGAAGCCAATCAGGTGGTCCCCTAACATAAACAATCTCTACAACAGAAGAAAGAAACTGCTGCAAAAAAGAGTAAAATCCCATGATTGGAGGAACTCCCTGGTCAGCCTCAGTAAGAAGCTGAGATCCCTCATAAGATCCTCCAAAGCTAGTTACGAAAACAAAATCACCACTGTTTCTAAAGACAACCACAAAGCATTCGATAGCTATGTCAAGAATCTCAATGGCAACACTCAGATCTGCTCTAAGTTGCAGCACAATGGCACTAAATATGCAGAACCAACTGATATTGCCAACATCCTGACAGATAGGTTAATTGCTAACTTTACTACCTCTCACCCCCTAAAAGGCCCATCTCTATACTGGAAGAATGCAAAGTTCCTGTAATTACAGCTCCACAAGTAAAAAACACACTCTCCAAAGCCAAGAACACAGCATCCATGGGACCTGACAACATCCCAGGCTGTGTTCTACATGAACTACAGAACGAACTGGCACTCCACCTAAGTACCATGTTCAATCATAGCCTCACCTCAGCCTTTGTGCCCACTGAAGGGCGCACAGTGACGGTTATCCCACTCCACAAAGGGGGATCCACCACGGACCCTGGGAACTACCGCCCCATTAGCCTGACGAGCCTGGTCTGCAAGGCCATGGAACGTATCATCATGGAACTTATAAACACAGACATTGATAATCTCCAAACTCTGGACCCCACCCAGTTCGGGTTTGTAAAAGGCAGATCATATCTCCTAAACCTGAAAGACTTCTTTGAAGCAGTCACCAAAGCCGTAGATGAGGGTAAGGTGGTTCACACAGCCTATCTAGATCTCGCCAAGGCTTTCAACACCATCCTCCACTCTGGAATTATAGATAAACTCACTAAACTAGGTATAAATCCCTATGTCACAAAATGGGTTGCCAAATGGCTCACTGACAGAACCCACACTGTGAAAGTAGCAGACTCCAAATCCGACTTCAGACCAATGACAAGTGGAGTATCACAGGGTTCAGTCATGGGTCCCCTCCTGTTTGGTATCTACTTCTCTGAACGATAGGCTAACACAGAAGGTCTTTGGCTAATGAAGTTTGCAGATGACTGCAAACTAGGAGCCATAATCGAAACTCCTAACGATGTGGACATCCTACAAAAGGGCCTCACTGAGACAGATGCCTGGTGTCAAAGCCATGGACGCAAGCTGAATGCTAAAAAGTGCATTGTCATCCTTTTTGGTAAAAACTCTGTTCCCATGAACTACCACATAGGCAGTAGTCTACTTAACATCGAAAGTCTGATAAGAGACCTTGGGACACAGGTGGACAGTAGTCTCTCATTTGATAATCACATCACCACAGTAGTCAGGAAATCCATCTACGTGGCACACCTCATCACAAAAGGTTTCTCATCAAGGAAAAAAGAGGTAATTGTTCCCCTCTACTCATCACTCATTAGACCCATTATAGAGTACAATGCCCCTTTTGGTATGTACCTCACAAGACATCTACAACAACTGGAAAGGTGCATAAATACCTCACAAAGAAGATTACCAGCCTCAAACAAATGCCCTACGCAGACCGTCTCAAAAAACTCCAGCTTTACTCCATCGCATATCACCTACTCAGAAGCGATCTCTGCCTAACATACAAAGCTATGTCAAACCCAGAGCTGTTCTGGACATGTTCCACTTAAAGAAATCCCAATCCCTCAGAGCTACATGCTCTAGGGACTTAAACCTTGCCACCACAATAAACAGAACAGCTGGAGGGATAGATTCCTGTCCCAGAGACTTCCCATACTCTGGAACAAACTACCTATCTATATCAAACAAAGCTCCTCATTAACACTCTTCAAGAAAAATCTTGATGATTGGATGGGAAATAGGAAATTCACCCTGGGGATCACTTTTGTGGCTCTGCTCGACAGGGGTACAGGAAAATAATTTTCTTGGGTGGCGAAAGCCAGGGTACCTTTTTGGCTAGGCTTATATAGGCCCTAGGGCCAATAGTCTAGTACCTACCTGTGAACCTATGACCCTATGTCATAAAACAGACAGTAGTGCAACTCCAGTGCTAGTGTCCTGTGATATCACTAAACAGGCAATAGTGCAGCTCCAGTGCCTATGTCCTGTGATATCATTAAACAGATGATAGTGAGTGCAAATACTAGTAGCTATAGCCTAGGTGCAGCTTTACTCTAAATGGATGAACAAGTGCTACTTCCTGTTGCCTGTCAATCCAGAATGCTAACAGATGCTGACCAGCATGTTTTCCATACACACACACACACACACACACACACACACACACAGAGACACCTATATATATATATATATATATATATATATATATATATATATATATTAAGGCTTGAAAGTTTGAAAGTTTCCAACATCAGACTAATGGCAAACCAGTAGTTCCCATAATTAATTCAGACCATCTAGAAAAAGTGCTACCAATGTGCTGGGGGATGTTTTATGAGATTAAAGATGTTCAATACCAGAGCAATATTACTCTGCTCTACTAAGCCTTTATTAGACCAGTCATTGAATACAGAGCTCCTTTTGGTATGTACCTTTTACAGACATGTGCAACAACTGGAATGCCCACAGGGGTTACTTATAAAAGAATTCAGATGTGATATCCAAAAATCTTGCAAGTGACCAACCATCGTCAAATATCAAAGATGACATTACAGCTTATGTGTAAAACACGATGGCAAGACCTGTAATTACTGAAAAACTAGGAAAACTTAAATAAGTGACTAAAAATTATCCACAGTTGCAGGCTGTTATCCAGCTTGTACATGTTGGATGGCAAAAATTGCTGGACACTAGCCTCACAGATTAGGTGTAAACATTACACAGTCAGAGAACTGTTATTAGAGCATGGTGGCTTACTGTTGTATCAAGGCAGAATAGTCATATCCCAACCTCACTGAGCAGACGTGATACATCAAACACACAGAGGTCATCAGGGTCCTCATCAAATGCAAAGAAAGAGCCACAATGTCAGTGTGGTTGTCAAATGTCAACCAAGACTTTGACAACCTAATGTCAAAGTGTCAATTCTGTATTATACATAACCATCATAGAGATATGAGTCACTAATGACTAATGCAAATGCCATTACCACAAGATCCTTGGCAAATACAGATATCAAAGTATAGCTACTAACTTGTGTGAGTTTAAAGACAAAATTTAGTTTGTTGCTGTTGATTACTCATACAGTTCTGATGCTGTTTCATTTGCTGCATGTTTTGCTTAAAACATGGGGAACACCAGGGAAAGAGGATAATTATAGTAGTTTTCCCTGTATATATGCTAATGAGGCTAGATTCCTGCCATGGTCAATGAATCGCTATGTATCATGGAAGTGCATCTTCAACATATGCAGCACACACTTTCTACTCTCTGACGTATGTATATGCTCTCACTCTATTTCTAAACAAAGAAACACTTTCTCTCTCCAAACATCAGATCAACCCCAAGCCTACAGCTTTTCAAATCCTCCTTAAAGACATACCTAAATAAGTGCTGACTTTCCATATGTCTAACTCCAGGTTAATTCCTCTCCACTACTACATGCTCTACCCACCTCCAACCTGTCTGTCTCCTCTCACCCCTCATCCCCTGCACAGCATCAAATATCAACAATATCTATCTACCCCTTCACCTCACTACTATCATCCCAACTTCTATTTGCATTCATTTGCTACCACTCCCCGCCCCCAAACACTATTTTTCTTCTTCTATCTCTCTAGGTCCCTACCTTAACTCTTAAAATCTTAATCCTTTACATTACTTCTCCCCTCCGCTAAGCAATGCTGATTACAGTCTGCTGTAAGCCTGCCCGCCATCATTACTTGATGCAAATAAGTACATCAACTATTTTCATCTCTAATTAAACTTGTTTAATATAATACATAACAATATCTTAATAATTATGTTAAATCATTAGCAAAACATAAATATCTGCAGATGCTAGTCTCTAATTTTTACACCTGTTGCTCTGCTTTACTAAGACTATTCTAAAATATAATTGCATTGTGTTATATGATATCTAACTTTATGGTTGTAATCTTTGCTATTCTATTTACAGTATATGAATTATCATGGAGCTTTTCTCCCCAGGCCTCCACTAAAAACAGGTTATGTAACCTAGTTGGACTATCTCAGTTAACAAATGTCAAATAAATAAATAATGATTAACACCTACATGCCAGTCATGCCCACTTATGCAGGCATGCTGTGCACATATGTAGGTCATGCTGCACTGTGGCACTGAGGTGCCCTAGGTAGCAATTCAAGACTCTGTAAAGGCTGTCTAAGCCGAGGCGCTAAGAGATTATTCTGCTACTTGTGGTTTCTTATCAGAAAGATTGTTTGCTGTTATTTGCTATCATCAGCATTTGTCATTGAAAGAGATAATTATTTTGATGCCTTCTATTGCTATTTATCAGAAAGAGTGTTTGCTGTTATTTGCTACTACAAGCACTTTGTTACTAAATAAATTACCTTGGATTAAAGTCTGAAGTGAGGTAATAGTCCTTGGTCTTCATGGTACTTTTTTGCTTTGGTTTCCAGTGGTTCATATAAAATAAATAAATACTGATTAACACCTATATGCCCACTTATGCAGGCATGCTGTGCACATATGTGGGTCATGCTGCACTGTGGCACTGAGGTGTGCTAGGTAGCAATTCTAAGTCACATGCAAGGTATGATTCCCAAGGCTGCCACCTTGTATTGGTGAAGCATCACCATGATGACTGTCTGATCTGTTAAGCCAGGTAGAATTATACTACTGCTTCCACACAGCCAGTTCAGAAAGCAGCTGTTAAGATTTGAAGATTTGAAAAGTCCATTTCACACAACTGCATTGATGCAGCTGTACCCACCTTATATAGGCATAGGACTAACTCAAAGAACAAGGCACCCTACTAGAATCCCCATATTAAAAAGTTAAATAACAAATGGGGAAAAAACATGGCCAAAACTAGGAAGCGAAATGCTCAGCAAAGGAAGAGAACCCTCATCATACTAAATAAGCAACTCAGGAGTCATATCAAGTTTACCAGATTCAGTTTTAAGATGAAAGCTTCACAGGCAAAGGAAAACCACAAGGCCTTTTTCAGATATGTCTGCAGTCTCAAAGGTAATACACAACACTGTGCTGAACTAATTGTTAATGGAACCACCCATTCAGAGCTGGGAGATACAGCAAACCTACTGGCTGATAAATGAATGAGATACAGCAAACCTACTGGCTGATAAATGTAGTTCCATTTTCTCTCCTCTGACCTCCCAACACTTCCCAAGAGGTACCCATGACCTTAACGCCCCCCGCTATCACTAGCGAACAAGAACTTAATATGCTCTACACAGCAAAAAATACTACATTTATGCCCCTGATAATATCCTGGTTTGCCTCCTAAATAGCATGAAGCATGACCTATTGGGGACTCACTCTGCAACCTCATCCCCCAAACTGGCTTTATGTCCAGTGAAAAGTGGACTGCAACAATTATCTATCTGCACAAGGGCAGGGCATCTGCTCACCAGGGTAATTACAAACCCATAAATCTGACTAGTTTCATATGTAATGCCATGGAAATAATTATCATGGATATTATTAATAAAGACATAGGAAATCTTCAGACACTGGATCCAATGCAGTTTGGTTTCATCAATGGCAATTTATGGCCCAACTTGGTGGATTGTTTTGAGAAGTTCACCAAAGCTACAGATGAGCACAAAATGGTACACACTGCTTACCTTGACCTGACCAAAGCATTTAGTACTATTCCAGTTTGGGCATTGACAAACTCTGACACTAGGATTAACCCCCTATTTATGCCATCTGTTGGATAACCAATTGGCTCACTGATAGGACACATTAAGTTAGGATAGGGAACTCTACCTCCACAAAAAGACCAGTCACTAGCAAAGTCTCTTAGGGTTCAGTGCAGGGGCCACTCCTTTTTGGCATCTACTTTATGGAAGTCAAAGCTAACATTAAAGGCCTCTGATTGACCAAGTGTGCTGGTAAGTGCAAGATGGGCTTAACTATAGAATCCACAAGGAGTCTAATATCTTAGAAGAAGGGCTTGTCATGAACTAATAGTTGGTGCCGAGCCATGATCTAAAATTGAATGTCAAAAAATGCATAATAGCATCTTTTGGAAAGTCATTCACCCCCTAGGAATTTGACATGGCATTTACCCCATAGACAATATGCCCTTAAGAGTAAAGTCAGTGGTTAGAGACTTGAGAACATATGTCAACAGTAATCTGGCCTTTGACCATCATGTAATTACTATGTAAGGAAATCATTCTACATTGTACAACTCATAAACAAGGATATGGCACCCATGTCCAAAGATATTATTATTCTACTCTACTAAGCCCTCATTAGACCAGTCAATGAATACAATGCACCCTTTGGTAAGTACCTTAGCAGACACGTGCATCAACTGAAACACCACAGAGGTTCCTTATAAAAGAATGCGAGGTGTAAGTCACATGGAATATTTATCTTTATACTCAGTCTCTTACAGACTTCTGAGAGGTGAATTATGCCTGGCTGTCATATGATCCAGTACTGAGGGACTTGCTGTGCATCTGCAAGTCTAACAGCATCAGAGGCACCCTTTCCAAGGGCCTAAACCTCATTTGGAACAAAAATAGGACATATTGGAGGGACAAGTATGTGCCTCAGAGACTACCCCTACTGTGGAATAGGCTTCCCATCCATGTGAAGCAGAGTTCATACCTTATCCTATTCAAATGTAACCATGACCAGTGGTTGGGGAATCATACATGTATCCCAGGACTGACACCTGTGTCCCTATTGGACAGAGGTAGTTTGTAAATGCTTTGCTACCTAAACACAATTATATGCCCCTGGATAATTTATCCTATCATTTACAAATGTGAAAACATGGCTAGGCTTAAAAAGCCTCCTAGGGCTTTTAGTCTCAGTAATCATCTATAAACCTATAAGCAACTGATGCGTGGTATGACATTGCAGTCCAGCTGTCCAGGGTGAACAACATCCTGTGTACAACAGAGTAGTGCAGGCTAAGGTGGGATGACTTGTGCTGCTGTTCTGAAGGTCTCCAGTCATGGGAAGAAGAGGTGAGACATGGATTCCTTGAATGGTATTGCAGTATGTACCCTTTCTAATGTGTGATATATGACAGTTAATAACATATTTTACTGTATTCCACAGCTCTGTTCCTTGTAAAATTTATTTCCTCTGACAGATCCTGGAGGACACCAGGCTGGCTGCTATGGGTGACTATACATCTGGAGGACACCAGGCTGGCTGCTATAGGTGACTGTACATCTGGAGGATACCAGGCTGGCTGCTATGGGTGACTGTACATCTGGAAGACACCAGTATGGCTGCTATGGGTGACTGTACATTTCTGAGGACACCAGGCTGGCTGCTATGGGTGACTGTACATCTGAAGGACACCAGGCGGGCTGCTATGGGTGACTGTACATAGTATATGCTGCTGCTGGCAGCTGTAATGTTGGGTCACTGTGTTGTTTTGTGGGGTAGGGTACATGGCTGTGATTCCAAGGAACCATGGGCACCATATCAGGCTATTTCATTGCAAATATCTATGGTAGTGTAGCTGCTTCTGCTCCAGTGTACCTATATATGGCAGTGAAGATTGCTATTCTAACTGCAGGTACCATGTCCTGCTTTTTCTAATTTGCACATATAAATGATGGTATAGTATTTGTCTGGGGTTGTGGCCACTATCTCTGCTTCTTTACTCTTATATGTGGAGATGTAACTTTATGATTTAATCTGCATGTCACTCGAACTTGTATGTGATTTCTGATGATTGCAAATCCCTTTTGCCTTTCAGCATAGAAAGGGTGAGAGGAGAATCCTACCTGCTTCCTTAGTAGACAGCAGAGACTAATGGTACAGCAGAGCTAATGGTATTTTAGTTTCACACTTGTACTTATGGTATACCAGTTAGTTCTATACTTGTACTTATGGTATACCAGTTAGTTCTATACTTGTACTTATGGTATACCCGTTAGCTCCATACTTGCACTTATGGCATGACGGTTAGTTCTATACTTGTACTTATGATATACCGGTTAGTTCTATACTTGCACTTATGGTATACCAGTTAGTTCTATGCTTGTACTTATGGTATACCAGTTAGTTCTATACTTGTACTCATGGTATACCAGTTAGTTCCATACTTGCACTTACGGTATACCAGTTAGTTCTATACTTGCACTTATGGTATACCAGTTAGTTCTGTACTTGTACTTATGGTATTCCAGTTAGTTCTATACTTGTACTTATGGTATACCAGTTAGTTCTGTACTTGTACTTATGGTATTCCAGTTAGTTCTATACTTGTACTTATGGTATACCAGTTATGGGTCTTCCTCATTAATAGTCTTTTCCCTTTGTGTCTCCCTTCTGCAGGTTGTGCTAGTCCATCTGAGCCACCAGTGGATTAGCCACTGTCTGCTATTGCCCTTGCCAATGCAGAGGCTGAAGTAGATTGAATGGGGTTGAAGTCCATGACAGAGGTAAGGATCTGACTTATGTTAGGCAGCTGACTAACAGTAATGACTTGCTCCAACTTTCAGCATTGAGGCGTATGGTGAAGGCAGTAGTTGACTGGACAGTAACACTTTGGGTCACCATGCATCACCCCACCTTCTGTAGTAGGTATTGGACACACTGGATTACCCAGCTGACCAATGCCATCAGGCCAACAAAGGTGGGTATAGCTCATTTCACTCATCACCCAGATGCAGATGCAGGACCTCTATCTACTGGGACCCAGCAATGTCCCTCTGGGTCAGTACGTACCTGTCATGATACCTGTTCCCTACCATCTCCCAAGCTATTTATCTATTTTCTGTTTTTCTGTTTATGTGTATCCCGTATCTTCCCCCTGTGTATGTGCATCAGCTCCTATTTGTCTGCATTGTATCATTTTAGCTTGTTTGCCCTGTTGCCTATGCTTCCTCACCTTTCCTCCAGCTATATGTCTTTAACCTCTCCCCTCATTCCTTTTCTATGTTTATGAAATGGATGTTGATCCCTCAAAAAGTACCCTACCTTCAAATGACCATGTTTTACCTTACTGTGTTTCTGTTGTGTGTTCCTCTGCTTGTTGTATCTATTTCCCACTTTCCAGCGCTCTCTTTTCCACCCTTTCATGCAACAATAAAATCTACAACTTGTAGGGCACCTGTTAACTGGTCTTTCATATGTGCTACATTTTTTCTTTGAATTACAAGTGGCAGCCTGTCACTACAAGCAACTTCTAATAGTACCGTTTGTAGTTCATGTACATGTGGGTACAAGTTTCATGGTAGTAAAGTACAAGACCATTTAACTTGCCTTTCTTCATATAATCCACTCAGCATCAACCTGCACCCCTTACTCTGTTTCTTTTTACCTCATCTAGCTCCTTACAGTGCAGCATTTTGCCTACTTATGCTTTATGTCCCTGCTTAGCTGTTCATAAATATTTTTTTTAATAGCAGTGTATTTTGTCTATGTAACATAGGTTGACAACCACCCTGGAATGTACCTATATGAATTCTGGCTGGAGTCCTGTTTAATGGGTCATCAAAAATATTCAGTTTTTTAATAATGAAAAATAAGCTTGAGAAGCCCATTTCACTTAAGAATCACTTGATCACAGGTGTCTAAAAGTAGTAAAATGACATTATTTGAGATCAAATAAATACATTATTACTCTTCTCTTTAAATATATATGGCGTAAATACAGGTCATAAAAGGTGATGATTAATTATCTTAAATTTGATAATGCATATATAGTATTTGTACAGGAAACTCAGAGTAAGATGGACAGAAATTTGCTTTCAAAGATTACCTAATGCTAGAAAATTCCCCATTTAAACAGAAAAGGAACATAAATTGTTATGTCTAGGCTTGTATAGGCCCTAGGGCTGATAGCCTAGTACCAACCTATGAGCCTATGAAACACAATTGCATGTAGAAATAAAGTTTTTATACCTAAAGTTATCTTTTCATAAAGTGGCACCATACCTATCAAAATAGAGGGCAGGATTCACGAAGCCTCCATGTAAGAGTTACAAGTCTTACACAGAGGCTGCAGTTAAACGGTGTGACGTCAGCATGCCATGCATATTCATGAGGGCATGCTGACTCACACCCAAGGCTAACACGGTCCATGTAAGAAAGTAGGGGGCGTGCCCGTAGGGCGAGCCCTGCAAATGGACAGGCCCCCAGAAGAGTAACAGTCCCGAAAGTAAACCCCCATGACAGAGTCCGCGTAAATGTAAATAAGCACAACACAACACATGCCCCCACAGACTATAAACATAAAATGTAAAAATGAACATGTTATATATTTTTTTTATAAGTTTTAAAGATGTTTTCCCGTGATTGCGCTCGTTTGCACAGGCATGCCCATCACTTAGCCACAGTTAGCAGTCAGTGGAAAAGCATATAAGATCTAAATATGCAAAGTAAGCCAAGAAGCAATAGCGTAGCGGTATAGATGTCGGCTGAAGAGGAGGCAGTCATGCTTCGAGCCCCCACAACATCAATTTTTAGTGAAATAAGCACGAAACAATTCCCTGACATATATGTACATATATAAAATTATATTTTATGTAAAATGTAATGAAATGGACCATGTATTTTGAAGAAATGTGTGATAATAAAAAAAAAAAAATGTCAGAAGTGCCTATAGCTGAGCTACACTCTAATAAGCTGAGTATATCTGCCCGTAGGTGAGCAGTGGTTTAACAGGTGTAAAATGAGTGCCCAGGGTTGAGCAGCGTGTTAACACACTGAAACTGTGTGCCCATAGCTGAGCTGAGCGTAATATGCTTGCTGACAGCCAAATGACGCGTAAACCAGCATAACCCGTTTGCGCGGAGCTGCGCACCATGCCAACAAGCTAACCGGCAGGCAACGTTGAGCAAGCTGTATCAAAACTGCCTTTACACAGACACACCTCCTAGCCTGTGTAGACAGACATAAAATATAAAAAGCAATGGCCAGGCTTGAACTCAGGATACCATGCACCATAGTCAAAGTACTGAACCACTAAGCCATGACAGTTGCACTTAGAAATGCAATAATAGCATATATATAGGAATGAATGGAAAGAGAGGCATGACAAAGCAGGTTTTGTGAAGCTGATACATTTCCAAAATGGCCAATCACAGATAAGTGCAGGAAAAATGGCATATATAAGCCCCATAGGCGGGAATACACAGCATAACTGATTGTGGAACCGATTTGCAGTCAGGATGGCAGGTGTAGGAGAGGGTAGTTGCTTCCAAGCACAGAGGTGGGGCATTGAGGGGTCCAATTATATGGTTTGGCTCCTCATCCACGATCATGAGGCCCAACTCATGCAGGGCCAGGTCCTGTGGGGAGCATACAAGGCTGAGGCATGGGACCGGTTGGCACATGATCACACCAGTGCCACAGGAATACCAAGGACTGGTGAACAGGTCCGTCACCACCATGCGGACCTGAAGAGATGGAAGCAGGACCAACTGAACCATTGGATCCAAGAGGCCTGGCAAATGCCCAACACCCCACTACTGAGTAAGTTACATGTAATTATTTATGTAGAAAGTTAACCTAGCTGATATTATGGAGATGTGTATTCTGATATTACTTCATTTATATTACAGCTGCGGGTGTCCGTTCCGTGAATCATCGAGCCTATGCCGATAGGCTTGTGCGGTTGCACCACCAGGCAGGCTAGTAATTCTCTCCCTGTAACTGTTAAAAAATATAAATATGACAGCTTGCAAAAGAGTGCAGTGTAGTCACATATTAATATAAAGTGCAAGTAACAGTGTAAGAGAGATTCTGCTAGTACTGTGTGATTACATAAGTGTGATGCAGCCTGTAATCCAAAAATAAAAATGAAACAAGTCTGAAATAAAGATGTTCCACCTGTAATATAATAGTACATAACCTGCATCAGGCTGAAAATTACAGCTACACAAGCTGAGTGAAACACATGTGTGAAATATATCCCCATTTAAAGTCTGAAACATGACACAAGTGAGACTGTTGGAAAGGATTGTTTTAACCAAGTAAAACATGTCAATAAAGCCTAGAATTAAGTACCATCCTGAATTGTAAAAATAAGACAAGTGAGAGTGTGAGAAAGAGGTATGAATCCACCAATAAAGTTGTAATAACTCCTGAATAAAGTATACTGCAGTCAGTACTGAATTAAATGAATGTGGCAGGCACAACCAAACAGCGAAATGTGTAGAATAAAGTACTGAAGCTGGAATGTGTGTCCCACAATTTGGATATGCTGCTGTAAGTTTGCAATATGCAGATAGTATGGTTGTATGAAATACCAAACATCCACAGTTGTCTAGAGCCATATAAAGCAAATGTAGCAAGATGCTGTAGCTGAACAGAGCCAGATATGAATGTGTATGAATAAAAATGAAATGTATATTAATGTAGCAGTAACATTCCTATCACAAACATGCATAAGTTTACACATAGGAAACTGCAGTCAGACCTGTAGTGTGTATATATCTGCAGCTAGTAGAAATGTACAGCATATGTATAGGTATTTGAAGTTGTTAATGAAATATTTCTTCACCCTACCCTATAACCACAAATAATCCATTCCACATGAAATTGGTATGTGTATTCACAATTAACTCCTCTGGACATTTGTCCTGTTGGTTCATACATATTTGCATGTACGGTGATGCACGTGCCCTGTTCATACATCCAAACCTGATGGCCTGTTGCCATCAATCAACCCTGCATGTTGTTGGATTGTGTATTGTTGTTCAAATTATGCATGTGTTATGCTTGCTGTTCAATGGCTTGAATTTATGGGTGTTTGTTTAATGGGAATACTAATGCATGCTGTTACAACAAATTGTGAATGGTATTGTACGTTACTAACCCAAACTGTCATAAAATAATGCAAAACATAGGACGACAGAGAAGGCGGGTTCCAGCGGACCCACCTCTCCCACCTCAGCTGGTGAGGGCACCTGGCAGTAGTGAACAGGCCGGACCCTCCTCCGGTGACCCTGTGCCACCTGTGGGTGGAAGCGCTGCAGGGGATGGGGCTTGTCCCCCCTCTGCAAGCGTGGCCAGAGGAGAACATCCACTCACCCTCCATAGTGTCTGGACTGTGGTGCGTAGGGAGATCAGGCATGCTGTGCTTGGGCCCCTATGCCAGCTTGAGGCACAGGTGGCACAACTCACGGGCATGCCTGCTGCCCATCCTACACAGCCCCCAGCACAGCCCCGTCCTGGGCAGTGAAGGCACAGTGGCAACTGCCCATGGGTGGGGATCTCAGTTCCACTGTTGTCATCTGTGGGCTCATGGGCTCGAGATATCCAAACATCCATCCCCGTCAATTGTGTATCCCCCCACATGTGTCATACACCACCCCTGTATGCGTCTTGTTTGTCTTGTCTGTTAACCTCCCCTACCTACCTCCCCAGCTATACCGACTTCCTGTACCTGACATACCACTCTCACCTGAAAAAAAAAAAGGGCACTCTGTACCCACAAAAAAATTATGCCCCATACATAGCTGCCTATTTTGCACACATGTCTGCTGGACATGTAAACTGGCAATTACAATTGGCTGTACAACAAATATTGTTGTCCTCACACCTCTCTCAGGGGTGGAAGGTTTCAAATTTCACACCAAATTACAAACATATGCACAGCTGTTGCTGATGAAGAAATGGGCAGCTATGGGCCTTTCCTACATCCCTCCTGCAAAACTCAAGCTTGTTTTCCTACTGTCCTACCCTCTTTGTGCCCCCTTTTTCACCACTTTCCTATCTCCCCATTTTCTTTTCTTTAAAAGAAAATAGCGCAGGTGTGAGCGAGAGTAAGCACTTTTAAGCAGTAGTAAGCAGGAGTGCGCTTCTGTGTGCTTAGCTAAGCATGTGTGCACAAAGCTAAGCATGTGTGCGCATGCGTGACCTCCGCGCAAACCAGCGCTAACCCGCTTACAACTGCTTAAAAGTGCCTTAGTCACTCTGAATGACAAGGCCTCTAGTTTTCACAGCAGCAAAATAAAATACCTGTCAGTCTCGAACCCAGGACCTTGGAAACACTAGTCTGCATGACTTACCACTAAGCCATGACTGCTATACAAGAACAATGTGCTGAAAAAAATATATCATGAAATAGTAGGAAATAATGTAAAGGGAATATAGCATGTCTAGTACACAAAGCATGTCATGTATATTTACTGTCAAATCTAGTGGAGTTGTAAAATAGTACTGTGTGAAGAGAAATGCTAGTTGGTAGCTAGTAGGTAATAATGTCACAGTAGCATCTGGCAAGCCACACACATACTCAGAGCAGGATAAACACTGCCATAGTTGAATAGTTAAGAGCCCAGACATAGCAACTGTGACTAAGTTACAGGGATGTCCCTGATGTGAAAACAAATATCAACTGTGCCCCACTGACACCCTGTGAAATGTACTAACAGTAGGCAGAAAGATATTACTACACATGCAATGGTAACTATGAATTACTGAAAGTATGCACCACTTGCACGTCACAAATGGTGTAGTAATACATATGCTCGAAATAACCCACAGTCACAACTGCAGAATATCAGAATATTTCATTGGAATATCCCACTGATATGTACCATTCCATGAGGCTGATAAAAGATGCACCTGAGAGTATCTGAGGCCTGCTCAGCAGCATGATCAAATACCCTTGTAAGTGTCAAGGCCCACACCATGGCCAGACCACACTGCATGCAGTAACACCCTACCACAACAAACACATATGGAATTGCTGCCCAAACAGATATAGCAAGCATTACAAGCTGTGAATGTAAATGGAAAATAGGAAAGCCATAGCAACACATTACAGGAAAGACACCTAGCAGGCATACAAGGAGTGAATGGAAAGGGCAAATATTGAAGCTATAGCAACAGATTGCAAGAGCCACTGCTATATACCAGTTACACCACAATTCCCATAGGAAAGCACACACACCCATATACACAGTATTACTAGTCATAGGTGTCAGTTTACATACACACGGAGAAGAGGAAACTGGAGGAAGGAATACTCAGCTAACAGTACAACATGCATTGCAGTGTCTACAACACAGCCTGAAATATGAGAGACATACCAACCCTTACACTCACAGAACAGTGTCCACAGCAAACCAGCATGGTCCCCACCCTGATAATCTGAAAGGGCTACGCCTACCTAACAGACCTTTTTATAGCACTGTCCTGAAATCACAGTGAGAACTGCAATCACTACACAAAAGGTTGCATGCAATTAGTAAATGTTTGTTAACAATTGGTACAGAGGCCAATACATGGACATGTGCAGATACCTACAAAAGCATCCTGTACTCCCATTCCACACATGCAATACTTTCATTGCACCCTCTGGAGGTAGAGACAGAGAGAGAGAGAGAGAGAGAGAGAGAGAAAGAGAAAGAGAAAGAGAGAAAAAGAAAGAAAGAAATAAAAAAATTTTAAAAAAAGTAACAACAAAACAAACAAGTTGACAGCAGGCCAACTAACTGAAAGCCTACGCAAACCGCTGCAACAAACACAGGTAATGTAAAGTACTAATATAATAGTCTACATACTGTGAACCCTTCATATGTGTTATTGGTCTGTATCTATGTATATGAAGATGTGCATAGGGCCGAGGACATACTGCAACTGTCACTGAAGGCTCTACATACATATGTATGTGAAGGTAGCTATGTGCACATAGCAATGTAGGTTGTAGTGCAATGTACAAGTAGGTTGTACAGTAATGGATGTCCATCAGTACATTACTGTGTGCATACATATGTGGAACTAAAAAGGAGTATATATATATCTATCATGTGTATACGTATGTATATCGAGATATGTATGTATATATATATATATATATATATATATATATATATATATATATATATAATATGCATATATGTATACATAGATAGAGAGGGATGTAGAAATACAAAGACATATATAGTTCACAGTGTCATAGTTTAGTACTAGGCTATCTGCAGACAGTGTACAGAATAGATTTAGAAAACTGTGCCTCTGTCTAGTAGTGACACAGTGAAGACCCCCTTACATAATAGCATTAGTTTACTGTGCCTCTGTCTAGTAGTGACACAGAGATGACCCCTGGTGTAAACCTATGATCTCCCATCCACTCATCAAGAATTCACATGAAGAGAGTCAGTGAGGGCTCTGCCTAACATGAACTGGGATTCTGTTCCAGAGTATGGGAAGCCTCTGAGTTATGAATCTGTCCCTACAGCATGTCCTATTCATATTTGTGCTGAGGTTTAAATCTGTAGCTCTTGTGGTTCTGATGGATTTGGATTTTACGAGGTGGAACATGTCCATCAATTCCTGATTAGACATGGCCTTGTACGTCAGGCACAGATCACCTCTAAGTAGACAGTATGCTACAGAACAGAGCTGGAGTTTCTTTAGTCTGGCAGCATATGACATTTGTTGGAGACCCTTGATCCTCTTGGTGAGGTACTTATGGGGTCTCCCTAGCTGTTGCAAGTGCCAAGTGAGGTACATACCAAATGGGGCATAGTACACATTCATGTGCCTGATAAGGGAGGAGTATAGGGGTACAATGACCTCCTTTGATCTGGATGTGAATCCCTTCATGATAATGTGGGCAAGGTAGGAAGTCTTTCCAACCACTTTGGCAACGTGGGTGTCAAATGAGAGGTCAGTATCGATTTGTGTCCCCAGGTCTCTGATTACTTTGTCTGTACTCAGTGGGTTACTGTCTATGTGATAATATGTGGGTACTTTGTTTTTCCCAAAGGGGATGACTATACATTATTTGGCATTCAGTTTAAGGCCATGACTCCGGCACCAGTTGTCCGTTTTAGTGAGGCCTTTCTGTAGGATGTATGTTTCAGCTGGTGTATCGACTATGGCGCCTACTATGCAGTCATCTTTGAACTCTGTCAGCCACTACCCTCCCATGTTTGCTTCCACATCTGAGAAATAAATGCCGAACTTGTAGGGTCCCAGGACAGAGCCCTGTGGGACACCATTTGTGACTGGCTCTGAGTCTGACATGGCACCAGCGATTTTGACTTTATGGTTTCTATCCTTTAGCCAGTTTGCAACCCATCTTGTGACATATGGATTTACATTTAAGCTGTTGAGCTTGTCTATGATGCCAGAGTGGGGTATTGTGTCGAAAGCTTTAGCCAAGTCCAGGTAGGCTGTACGGACTGCTCTGCCCTCGTCAATGGCTCTAGTGACTGTTTTGAAAAGGTCAACCAGGTTCAAAAGGCAGGATCTGCCCTTTACAAAGCCGAACTGGGTGGGATCAAGTGTCTGTATGTCCCCAATGTCTCTGTGTATGAGTTCCATAATGGGTCTTTCCATAGCTTTGCAGACCAGGCTGGTTAAGCTTATGGGGTGGTAGTTACCAGGGTCTGTAGAGGTGCCTCCTTTGTGGAGTGGGACTACGGTTGCTGTATGCCAGTGTTCAGGTACACATGCTGTAGTAAGGCTATGGTTAAATAGCATTTTATGTGTGGGTTTAGCTCCTCTTGGAGTTCACGTAGCACGCAACTCGGGATACCGTCGGGTCCCACTGATGCTGTGTTTATAGCTTTGCTGAGGGCGGTTCTCAGCTGGACATCTGGAATGACAGGGAGGTTACATTCAGCTGGGATAAGTAATTCCTCTTTTGGGGGTGAGGGAGGGGAGAAATTTGCACTGAACCTGTCTGCCAGAATGTTGGCAATACCTGTGTGTTCAGTGTAGTTTTTGTCACTGTGAACTAACTCTGAACATATCTGAGGGTTTCCGCCCAGGTTTCTAACATAGCAGAAGAAGGCCTTGTGGTTATCTGTCGTGTCCATAGCGATTTTCCTCTCAAAGTTGGCCTTGCATGTTTGTATGAGAGAATGTAGCTTTCTACTAGTGCTGATCAGAGATGCCTTATCTTTATGGGATTCTGCTCTGTCGTGCAGTAGCTTCCTTCTTTTGTTATACAATTTGTTCATGGCTGGGGTTCACCAGACAGGATGCCTGCCCTTGGTGGAGAGGGTCTTGGTTTTATTTGGGATTGCATGATCCATGCATTCTTGGATATGTCCGTAGAAAGCATTTGTGAAGGAGTCTGCATTGTGGGATGTGGTTTCCACTGGCCCAGTGGGCTTAAAGGATACCAACTCAGTTTTAAGAAGTGTAAAGTCGGCTTTTGAGAGGTTTCTCACTGTAGTCTTTTGTGTTGTGGGTGAAGGTGGGATATGTATATCCAGGGTGATTAGTTTGTGGTCAGATGTGACTAGTGAGGGGTATACTTCCGGTGTGTAGCACATTGTCCCCATGTTTGTGATGATCAGGTCTAGTATATTATCTCGAGGTGACTAGCTGTTCCATTGCATTTAAAGTTATGAATTCCAGGAACCTTTGGGCTAGGGTGTTTGGGCTAGAATAATGCACCCAGTGTATGTTAGGGTAGTTGAAGTCTCCCAATATGATGGTGTTTGGTGGGGCATTCATATCCTCCAATGTCTTCAAGAAGGCTGACTGGGGTTCCTGAGATTGGGAGGGTGGTCTGTAACATGCTACCAGTTGTATAGCAGTTTTGCCTACGGTTAGTTGCACCTGGATGGTCTCTGATGCTTCATGTGTTGCCACTAACCTGGAGGTGTGGGTATCCTTGATGAATATGGACACTCCCCCTCCCTTTTTGTTTTGGCCCGGGTTTTTGGGCCAAAAAGCATGATACGAGGTATAGCCTGGTACCACTGGTGTGCTCTCAGGAGCCTTGAACCAGGTTCCACTTACTGCACAGACATCGAGAGTGATAGAATATGTACGTACAGATATATGTAATACACACATACATATATAGATATATGTAGATACATATACATATACAGACAGATCTGACTGACAACAGATATGTCTGTATATGACTATCTCTCTCTCTCTGTCCCACCCCCTCTCACTCTCTCTCTCTCTCCCTCTGTCTCTCTCTCTCTCTCCCCCTCTCTCCCCACATCTATATGTATATATCTATATCTATATATATATATATCTATATCTATATATATATATATATATATATATATATATATATATATATATATATATATATATATATATGTATTGCAACAGGTGCCTGGTGACAAAGGCATGGAGTGAACACCAGTGTGGATACTGGAGTACCGTACCCCATTCCAAAACACTGACACCAGTAACCACCACATATGTGCATGCCTGCCCACCACTGCATGTGTCAGGGGGGAACAGGGGCAACAAGTGTACAATAGGCTCCCCATTGATATACACAGTGGCACACTAGTCCTGTAATACCTGTACATGGTATGTGTCAGCAGATATGGTGTGTCAGCTATGGACATGTAGGTCACTGTACCCCTCTACACCCCACAATGTCCTACACAGTATGTACCTCCCATGACAGCTACAGATATGGAGAAGGACACAGTCATATGTAAGTAACTGTGTCAATGCACTCAAACACATTACCTATGCAGAGTGACTGACAAGACCACAGAGCGCACTCCAGACTACCTACATAGAGGTTACCACTGCTGGATATACATAGTGAAGTCACACCCATGACAGATGTCCAACAACCATGGTAACACCTCACAACATCCACAACCCAAATTACCTATGTCTGTCATCCTTGTCACCGCAGTAAAGAGCACATGGTGGAGGTACAGGTCCCTACCCACAGATAAGACATACCTTGGAGTAAACCACACAGCATTAAGAAGCAAGGCTCCCCATGAGTAGATGTCAGACATACCCCTGCTGAATGTTATGCAGATAGGTAATATGCCATATGAGTCACCCTGTGTAATTGTTTGACAGGAGCAGGTACGATCATATCACATGTGTCACAAGATGCAGGGTAGCATAACAGTATGCTGCTGTAGGTCCAGGGCCAATAGCATACTACCTACCTAAGACACAATGCACACTCATGAACCCATTGCAAACCAAATATGTGAGGTGGAATGAGTGTGCCAGTGACTGGGTGCATGTTATGTACTGGTGTGATTGCTCACCATGACTGTCTGTCTGTCATGGTAGTGTGTGTCCTTGGTGTGAGGCCAGAGACAGATGTGTGAGGTATTGTGATAAACACATACTACATTGCCATATGTTGTGCTGTGTTACCCTGTATGTGACTGTGGTGTAGGTAGGGTTATGGCAAGTAAGAGTAGTGTGCATTACCAGTGAAATATGTAACGTGCATTGCATGCAGTGCATGGGTTGATAATGTTCCCCATACAGTACCTTGATACAAACCCCCAGTGTGAGGTTGTGCATTGGACCTGAACCAGTGTGCTGACTGCTGCAGTATACTAGTCTGTCGTATGGAGTGTGCCAGGTACTGTTGCACAGTTGTTGGCTGAGCACTGATATTTGGTCATTTACATGTGTATCCCCCAATAGACAGACAGATGCTATATATGGGGGTTAAGTTATATCACTACAGTCGAGTATTATGTGTATTATGTGTGCCATAGTTTGCTGACATATTTTCCTTCTCCTTTTCAGGGCTATGGTTCACCAGCGAAACCCTGTGTACTCCGCTACGGAGGAGGAAGAGATACATCAGAGCCTGATGCGGGATTTCGCAATACCCTTTTCCCGCACCAGCCAGAACCAGCAGGTGAGGGCTGCACTGTGGCAAGACCTGGTCCATTGGGTAAATGACATAGACACACATAACCGGACATATGAGCAGGTACGCCATCACTGCAGTGATTTAATTAGAAATGTCCATCAGCATGCGTCGGATATCCACAGGCAGCAGCTTGCCACAGGTGGTGGGGTGGCTAGACATCCCCCCCTCACCAGACTGGAGGGACTACTCCTAAGTGTTGTGGCTCCAGCCCAACAGCAACAGCAGCAGCATACATGCGTAATGATGGAGGCTGGGGCCACCCAGCAGCAGGACATGGAGCATGCAGGTAACATGCCATGTGTATAGTTGACTGTTCTGTACACTGTTAGTTTATGCATGTGTGAGGTGTGTCCTCAGTTTGTAGCTGTAATCTTGGTAATTATTGTGCAAGAGTGATATTCTCAATATCAGCAGTAGACCTGTGGAAGCTAACTGTTGCACTACTGAACTGTATCATACTCACAGTATCAATGGCACAGTTGTGCCCACTGACAATAAATGTCTCATTTCTGCAGGTCCCTCTGGTGTAACAGCAAGGCAGCCTATCCATGCTGGTGAGTGTGTAATAACAATACCTTCAATACTCTTGATACTAATAGTAATAATAGGCTGAAGCAGTAGTGTTATGTGTTTGATTGCAGGTGTGTTTGTGTCTGTGTGTTGATATCTCATATACTGAGGAGTGTGCATGTGTGCATGTGTGCATGTGTGCATGTGCCCTGTGTGCATGTGTGCATGTGTGCATGTGTGCATGTGTGCATGTGCCCTGTGTGCATGTGCGCATGTGAGCATGTGTGCATATGTGCATGTGTGCATGTGTGCATGTGTGTATCAGTGGTGACATTGTGTACACATTGTAAACTGTGTTTCCTGTCTTACTCCCACAGGTTCTGGTGCTGCTCTGGTGTTGTGCAGCAGGGAACCTAAATCAGCTGCTGTGGATAGTGATAATGATGATACCTGTGTAATGGCACAGGGAGGTGTGCCAGGGTCCGTCATTGGTCAGCCAATTGACAGTACACAGCTGTCAACCCCATCAATGTGCACAGTCATCCTGCCAATACATCCTTTGTCACCAATGTCCCTAGGTGATGGACAGGATACAGTGGGCATTGACCAGGGTAATGTGGTATCGGTGGCACATGCATCCCCATACAGCAGCCATGGCCAGGGTCCTGACATGGTACCACACAGGCAGACATCCAGGGGTTCTCGTGGGAGCATCCGTGGGCGTTCTGCCCCTGTCAGACGTGCCCACAGAGGTCTTTCAACCTCAGCTATGTTTCGGGCTGTAATGCAGGCACAGTCAAGTATGGAACGGTACACCAGACAGGGTCTGAGGGAGCTGAGAGCATGTCGCACAGCTATGAATGACAGTATGCGTGATGTTGTGGCTGCCATCCGTAACTTCACCGAGGTCATTGACAGATGTTGGGGGGACATATTAGATCTGTTCCACAACTACATGTCCATGAGCCAGGGCAATGGTGGATGGTTGAGGCATCAACGTGGCCGTATGCCAGCAACAGCAGCAGCTGGCAGCCGTCGCGGATGACAACAGGCCCGTGGCCGCTCCCATAGTGCCAGCAGACCGCCCCAGGAGACCACGTGCATTTGGCTCTGGACAGTCCCAACAGGGACCTGTCTCCAGTCACCAACCACCTGCTTCTGATGACAGTACCCAGTCTGGCTTAGTACCTGATATGGTCCATAGCACCCCTGCCAGGCACAGGTACCGTGTCCATGGCCAGAGACAGTGATCTGTATGACCTGGCAGGTACAGTCTGTGGCTGTCCACAAACACCTGTATATGGCAGCCATGAGGTGGGACTGTGTGCATGCATACACACATGCAAATTGATAACACCTAGGGCTACCGCATACACGCACACACTGCATCAACATTGCTCCATCTTGTACTGCTGTCCCTCACCAACACACACACACACACAGACATGTCAATTGGTTGTATCAGTGGCAGACTCAGGCATACCAAGTACACACCCTGTGCATATGATGAAACTGTGCCACCTCTTGCAATCTGTAACATCAGTGCAGGAACAGGTTAACATGGTGCTGATGCACAGGGTGACTACATAGAAGTGTAGTAATAGTATAATGTTGACAACAGTACAGTGTAATGATATCATTGTGGGTATATCCCAGCATGCCTGATGCAGTTACAGTATGTATGTCATTGTATTGTTTTGTACACCCATAGTAATTACCATAGTGTACTGTCTGCACATCTTTGCATACTGGTGGTGAGGCTGTCAAGAGATGGCCACCTACATAGGTAGCACAGGGGATACGAAATGTACATATTGATACTCAATGATGGTCATGTCAACTGCAAGTTGCATGCTGTCCACACCTGACTCTGCAATGAGGATGTTTGAGGATGTTGATATCTGTGCAGTAATACACAACAGGTTCAAGACTCACAAGAGCACACTAGTACTACAAAGTCACACCTCATACCATGCATGACAGCCCCAAAACACAGAACTAACTATGACAGGAGGGAGAGTCTCCATACATGTCAAGGATACTGTGGTGCCAGGACAGGTAGCATACATCCTACTAAGTCTGGAACTGCTGAGTGAGGGCTCAGTGTCTGTTATTCAAAATGTGTATTATTACAGGTATGAGCATTTGGGTTTCAGGCCAGTTATTCTACATTACGAAGGTACATGGTCTGTACACTTGTGGGGGGTGGTGCTGGACCCAGCCCATCTGACCTGTGAATGTCTGGGTACAGGCTTATAGTGCCTGCATATATGCACTGTTACCTACTGGAAGTCGTACACCTTGTTTGTTGTAGCATAGTCTACATACAGGCCTGCTGACTGTAGCTTTGTTTGTATGCATGTTTTCTTGTTATGTCCCTGAAACACTGATACCATCTGCAATGCAGATGTACGGTGCCTCTGTGGATCCCTAGTGACATCTGTATTGCTTACTGTACTGATGTCCATGTCTCACTTGACAGAACGTCACTGTTTGTCCTGTTTGCATGTAAGTTGCCTGTAACACATTGCATATGACTTACCTCGCATTTGCTCAAGACAGCATTTATATATGCCAGCACTAACAAATCAGGGGCACTACACCCTCACATACTCACCTTGAGTACCTTGTTCCCCATTGGCCCTATGTGTCATTAATTAGTATGGGATTCACAATACTATGGTAGCATGTGCAAAGGTCACCTGTCAATCTACTCTCTGGTCCAGTTGGTGAATCTGTGAGTCATGTGGCAATGTTACAGCTGCCTCATGTACACAGACAACCCTCTCCCCTTCCCATACACTTACAACACATGTGAGAGATGCAACCACATAGCCAAACTGGGGACTAAGCTCTCTTAACTCAGTACTGGCATACCCTGTCAGGTGGAGTGGGATACTACAGTGAATACAGTACCAGTCTCACATAGACCTGCCACGACCGCAATCCAAACACAGAAACACACAGGTACATTCTTGGACTCTCAGAATAGCATCCTGCCTGAGCAGCTGACACCTGCAAAGCAGACACACAAGCAAACGTTACACCAGAGCAGAGCACGTGCAACACATAGCTCACAAAGCCTGTGTGCCAAACAGTCACAGCCCATACGGCTTGACAACACACCTGCTACAGTTGTAATAGGTACCTCTATCGTCAGGTACACTGAGGTCCTGCTCACCAGGCTGAACAAGGTGAAGGTCACGCTGAGATGCCCGTCGGGCACTATGATCCACCACATAACACAAGCATACAGGTCACTCCAAGGCATGTACAAATATGACTCAGTCATTGCCTGTGCCAATGTGTATGACCTGTGACGCACCTCCCTGGACTACATGTTAGGGGACATAGAGGGGCTCTCTGAGCTTGTGGCACAGGCTGGTATGACCCTGACCTTGAGTAGCATCTTACCCTCACCAAGAATGCTGCCACAATATGTAGACAGGATGATCAGTTTCTACAATTACCATGTTTCGGTGACATTCAAAGGGGATCCAATGCCTGTCAGCGTGGGATTACATGCTGGACAAGCCACGTTGCTTTGCTAGGGACAGCTTGCACCTGTCACCCATGGGCTGTTGTATATTGGCAGAGGCTCTTGCTACACACATAGTGCCTTTGTATGCAAGGCTGACATTACATAGCCACCTACACAGGTATCACACGGGATAGGACACTAATAGTAATGCTACTCAACACCAGCAGTGTAAACCTCAAGATGCATGCAGTGGAAACTGTCCTTAGAATGGGGAACAGCAATATCCATGCAGTAACAGACTCCTGGTACAAGGATCCCAGGTGCACCCCATCACTGCCAGGTCATATCTCATACCATGCTTGTCGTCCCCTACACATGCACCAAACCAGAACAGGGGGGATGTATCCAAAGGCACCTCAGATACACACACCCCCAGGTTGGTGGCACAGCACAAACCATCAGAGCCTATCCATGTGCAACTAACAGTGGGTTAGACTGCCTTCAGGTTCATAGCCTGGCACACACCACCCTCCCATACCCAGGAAACCCACTTGGCCTTCCTGACAACACTGGGAATATGACGGTCTCTACAAACACCATTATATGGGTGGACTGCAACTACCCAAACATAGAGTGTGAGCATTACTCTAGCTCCAAGACCCTAGCTGAAAGGTTCCTAGTATTCATTCCCTGCATTGCTATGGAACAACTTCTTACCACTCCCACAAGAGGTGAAAACATGCTGCACCTGTTCATCACCAACATGTGGACTATATGCTCCAGACCAGTCGTGTATCCCTTGCTGGTAGGATGACACCATCTACAACTCACACTGTATATTGACATACCACATGCAGCCCCTGCACAGAACACCACAGTCATACAGTTGTCTAATGCAAATTCCATGTATTCACATGAGGCAGGCTTCGGACATGGGAACTATTGAAGGTCACAGGTACATATGTGTATGTGGCACACACATACATCATGTGTGCATTGACATTACTGATATAATGTATGTCGTGCAATATTGGGAACACACATGGACAAACTGTGTGACAAAAACACACATGGCATTTGTAGGATACAAACCCCTACCTAACGATGTTATGACACTTGTGAGAGACGCAGTAGCAGAGTGTGCTATTTGCATTACTGGGAGGCTTGCTTCCTCCTGCTGTACTTATAGGGTGCTGACATCATCAGTGTTTAGACAGTGGAATATGCAGCATGTGTTGTGTTGTACTAGTTGCCAAAAGGGACATTTCTCTTACACATAAATTGCACACACACTGAGCACTTGCAGGATTCAAACCTCTGCCTAACTATGTTATGACACCTGTGAGAGACGCAGTAGCAGAGCACGCTATTTGCATTACTGGGAGGCTTGCTTTCTCCTGCTGTACTTATCGGGTGCTGACATCATCAGTGTTTAGACAGTGGAATATGCAGCATGTGTTGTACTAGTTGCCAAAATGGGCATTTCGCTTACACATAGAATTGCACACACACTACTTCCCCCCACACAGTCACACACACACTGAGCACTTGCAGGATTCAAACCCCTACCTAACTATGTTACAACACTTGTGAGAGACGCAGTAGCAGAGCACACTATTTGCATTACTGGAGGCTTGCTTTCTCCTGCTGTACTTATAGGGTGCTGACATCATCAGTGTTTAGGCAGTGGAATATGCAGCATGTGTTGTGTTGTACTAGTTGCCAAAAAGGACATTTCTCTTACACATGGAATTGCACACACACTACTACTCCCCCCCCCCAGTCACACATACACACCGAGCACTTGCAGGATTCAAACCCCTACCTAACTATATTATGATACTTGCAGGACACACAGTAGCTGAGCGTGCTATTCCAATTACTGGGCATCATTTGTGCTCCTGACATATGTATAGTGTGCTGACATCATTATGTATGAAGAGGTATGTACATCTGTTACTATCCATCAGTACGGGGAGAGCATATCTATGCATTAACTTTGCACAGGCACAGTGGCCTACTGTACTGCGGAGGCAGATGCCAAATACACTGTGGATAGCCTTCTGTATTCCCTAGGGACAACAGCCTAGTATTGCACTCTACAGCCATATGTTTACCTGTCAGATGCAAGTATCTGTTGCTCATATACTGTTTGTGGGTCTTTATTGCCATAGCTTTCCCTATCTCTATGAACAACTTGTGTACTGTGGCAGATGTTTGCATATGAGTGGGATCCAGTACTTTACTTATGTCTCTGTTGTAATTTCACTGTGTGCACTGGGCAGATTTCTGTATTGTGGGAGGTTCCTGTGTTAACACATACAAATGCCAGATATGTGTGTGCAACTGCTGAACTGTGACATGGCCTAAGTGCATGAGCATGCCCAGTTCACAGTTTCCATGGCTTCTTGAGTGACACTTCTCATTTATTTAAGTGTGTGAGCATGCCCAGTGTGAACTTTCCTTATGTTGGGATCTGTGGTCCACCACATTTGTGTTTGTGTGTGGACTTCATCTATATTTCACATGTACAGTTGAGTGTTGGACATCAGGTTGTGTTCTTACTGCCCAACTGCTTTGTGTCTGAACCTAACAGGCATCATGCTGTGCCTGCAGGGTTGCCATGGGATAGTTTGCATGCAGTTGTCAACATCCTGTCCTACTGACCAAACAGTGTATTGTCATATAGTGTACTGGTTCAGTACTTTCACTGTGGTGGACAGTATCATCGGTTTCAGTCCTATCACTGCTTGTAATATTTATAGTGAGCACACCAGACTGGTTGAGGGCCAGTTGTGCAGATATGATCATGTTGCATTTTGTTCAGATATGGACAGCATAGTACATGATTGTCCGACATTGTTAATGTATTCCACAACTTATGTGGACAGTGACAAACAATGGCCATGTGCCCTAGGTCATTTGTAATGCTAGTCAGAGAGTGTTTGTCCTTCAACACACATTTACTGGTGTTTGCCATGACATATGTCAAGGTTACTGTGCTGTGCCTCTGTCTACCCGTGACATACAGGTGATATCCAGGGTACACCTACCATCTCCCATCCAATCATCATGATTCCTCTGGATGACAGTCAATGAGGGACTCCCTGGATAACCTGTACTGGGAGTTTAGTCATGAGTGGAGTGAGCTTCTGGGTTATGGACCAATCGGTACAGCATGTCCTGTTTATGTCTGTGCTGGGGTTCAGGCCTGTCATCTGCATAGGTCACCAGCATTCAGATTTTACATGGTGCCAAATGTCCATTGATACCAGCTTGGTCATGGCTTTATACATCAGGCACAGATCACCTCCAGCCAGGCGGTATGGCACTGTGTGGAGCTGCAGTTTGTTTAATCAGGTGACACATGGCATCTGTTACAGCTCTGCGATCCTCCTGGTGGGGTATTTGTGGGTTCTTTCCAGTTGATGCAGGTGTCTGCTAAGGTACATCCCTCAAGGGCCATTGTACGCAATTGTGAGGCTGCTGATGGATGACTGGAGAGGCACATTGACCTACCCTGACCTAGCTGTGCTTACCTTCATGATTAGGTGGGTATATGGTATGTTTCTGTAACCACTACAGACACATGGTTGTCACATGCAGGATATCTATCACCTTGTGTCCCCAGGTCTCTTATTGCTCCTGATGTACTTACTGGGTTAACACCTATGTGGTAATTTCTGGCCATGTACTGTGTTTCCACAGGGGATGACTATACACTATTCTGCATTTAGCTTGTTGACAAGGCTGTGGCACCACTTGTCTGTTTCTATGTGTGCCTTTTGTAGGATGCTTGTGTCAGCTAGAGGGTCCGATATGGTGGGAAGTTTGTAGTCTTCTGCGAACCTGTTCAGACAGAGTCCTTCCATGTTGTCCTGTACCTATGTGACATATATAGCATACAAGAGAGGTCCCAGGACCATGCCTTGTGGGATGCCAATTGTACCTGGTTTGCAGTCTGACATGGCTGCAGCATATCTGACCAGGTCAGTTCTGTCCTTGAGCTGGTTTGCAACCCATCTACTTGGATAGGGGTTTATAGTTAGGCTGGTGAGCTTATCTGTACTGACCAACTAGGGTATTGTATGGAAGGGTTTAGCAAGGTCCAGATAGGCTGTGTGAACCACATTCCCCACATCAGTGGCCCTGGTGCGCGTTTCACATGAGTCAGACATGTTTAAGGGGCAGGATCTGCCCTATGAAAGCCACACTGAGTAGGGTCCAATGTCTGTAGGTACCCAATCTCGTTATTCCTGGGATCCATGATCATCCTCTCCATTACTTTGCCAACCTAGATAGACAGGATTGAGGGGTGATAGTTTGCAGTATCCATTCAGGCACCACCTTTGTGGTGAGGGACCACTGTTGCTGTGCACTGCTCTTTGGGTACATATCCTGTGGTAAGACTGATAGTGCGCAGTAGTGCTATTTGGTGTTCCATTCTTCTTACAGTACTTGTTGGACACAACCCAGGACACCATCTGGTACCATTGATGCTGTGTGGTGTGCTTTGCAGATTCTGGCTATTACCTCAGCATCTGCAATGTCAGGGGGCCAGCACTCTGCTGGGATAGATATTTGGCAGTATGGTGCTGGTGGGGAGTTTGCAAATAATCTGTTAGGTTGGATGTTGGCAATGTGTGTGGGTTTGGTGTATTGTTTGTGATATTTGAGTACTGCAGAGCATATCTGTGGATTATCACCATGGTTCCTACCATCAGTTAGGACAGCTGTGTGATAATCCTTTGTGTCCTGCACAATTTGTATCGTCATAGGTTCATAGGTCATACTAGGCTATCTGCCCTGGCCATGTTTGAGCATGGACAGACTGTGTGTGAGTTTTGACATATTATGCCCATTTAGAGTTTACTTTACTAGATGTGACACAGGGATGGCCCCCAGTGTACACCTACTATCTCCCATGCACTTCACCAGATTTCTTCTGTTGAGTATGAGTGTGGAGCTCAGCCTATCATGGACTGGGATTATGTTCCACAGTGTAAGGAGCCTCTGGGTTATGGATCTGTCCCTCCAGCACATCCTATTTATCTATGTGTGGAGGTTCAGATATCTCACTGTGGTGTCTCTGCTGGATTTGGGGTTTCTGCAGTGGAGCATGTCCATTCATTCTGGATTGGACATGGCCTTGTACATCAGGCATATATCGCCTCTGACTGGGCAGTATGCTTGTGAATTGGGCTGTGGTTTCTTCAGTCAGGCAGCAGATGACAAATGTTTGGACCCTTTATCCTCTTGGTGAGGTACATTTGGGGTCTTTTTAACTGCTGCAGGTGTAAGGTAAGGTACATCCGAACTGGGGCATTGTTGTCACGTATGGGCCTGATAAGGGAAGAGTATGGGGGCACAGTGACCTCTCTTGATCTACACGTGCATCCTTTCATATTAAGGTGGGCAATATAGCAGGTCTTCCTGGCCACCTTGGCAATGTGAGTGTCACATGATGGGTTACCATCCACTTGTGTCCCTAGGTCCCTGATTACTTCTTCCATACATAATGGATTGCCACCTATGTCATACTTTGTGTGTGCCTTGTTTGGTATTTGTTGAGACATTCACACTCTGCAGTGTCTTCAGGAAGGCTGGCTGGGGTTCCTGGGTTTGTGAGTGTGGTCTGTAGCAGGCTGCAAACAGGGACGCAGTTTGAGCCACTGTTACGTGCCCGTGGATAGTCCATGCTGCTTCTTGCTGTGGTACCAACCTGGGGGTGTGGTTATCCTTGACAATTACTGATAGCCACACTCCTATTGTAGTGTGTTCCATGTTTTGGAGCTGTAGAGCATGGTATGAGGCATTACCTGGTAGTATTAGGGTGCTCTTCTGGGCCTTGACCCAGGTTTCTGTTACAGAACAGATATTACCATTCTCCATGCTGTGGTGGGTTTGGTCTGCATGCACCTTGCAGGTTAGACTTCTGGCGTTGGGTAGCATTACGTCCAGGTTGTTATCCCTTGTGCTACCTATGGTGGTGGGTTTGTGTTTCCAGCCTTACCTATTCAAGGCACAGTGGGGGTGACAACAGCCTTTGCCAGTATCCACACAGCCAGGTGTGCTGTGTGCGTGCCATCCCTAGCAGGTGGGGCATCATGTCTTGCTCAGCATGTCATCCCAGGCTGTCAGCCATTTGTTCCCCCTTGCTAACAGCAATACTTCAGCCAATTATTGTACTTGATCTTGTTGTCTTCATAGTGTGGCATCATGCTTGGTGAGGGTGAGATGTTAGGCAGGGTCTTCATGTTTGCATATACTAGATGGTGTTACATTGCTTAACACATGGCAATCGTGCCTCAGGTGGTGCTGCAGGGCTGCCTCTGTCGGATGCACATACTACACTCCCTGTACATGTTTGAGAGCAGGTTGTGTCATGTTAGGCGTCCCTGTTACTATATGAGTGAGTCAGAGAGGGGTATTCCTACTGAGCCAGTGTATGTGCTATGCGTTGCCTCTTTGCCAAGGCCAGGGCATACTGGGCACACCTCCTTCTGCCTACTGGGGCAGGCTCAGGTTGTTCCTCCTCCGAGTCATGCTCTGCCTGTGATGGCCTTGGCAATGGTGGGGGGCTGTTTGTCCCGGCCCTATGCTGGTCCTGCTGCAGCTGTTTTTGCAGAATCATATTATGTAGCATAGCACATACCATGACAATTTGGGTACATGTAGTTGGTGAGTACTGCAAGGCTCCACCAGATGTGTCCAGGCACCGGAACTGTGACTTGAGCAGCCCAAACAGACGCTCTATTACATTTCGTGTTTGTGCGTGTGCCTCATTATGGCGTTCTTGTTCAGGTGTGTGTGTGTGTTTCTTATGGGTGTCATCAGCCACGGCTCCAGTGCATATCCAGCATCCCCCACTAGGTGACCATGTGGGATGTCCCCATTGGCAAATGTCTGGTACAGCTGCGTCAAATGCCAGATATAGGAATCATGGTAGCTCCCAGGGCAGCCAGCACACACATTCATTATTATGCCTTGGGCATCACACACGACCTGGCAGTTGATGGAGGGGAAGCCCTTGCAGTTAATGTAGGCCCTACCCCGCTCACCAGCTGGTGCTTTGATCTGTATGTGCGTGCAGTCTATTGCACCCACTACCTCAGGGTATTCTGCCATTTGATGGAAGAGACGCATATTGCTGGCCAATACCTCACGGGAATTGGGGAAATATACATGCTCACCGACATGTGCTGACATGGCATCCAGGAACTGGTGCAGTACCCTAGAGGCTGATGCCTGTGATATCCCCATCATATCACCAGTTGGTCTCTGGAAGGTACCTGTTGCTAGTATTCTTAGGCCAACACATACCTTGGTTTCCACTGGGATGGGTTCCCCTCTGTTGGTTCTGTGTGTGAGGCGTGGCCTGCACAGCTCAACAATTTGCTGCAGGAGGTCTCTGTCCACTCTATAGCGCTCCACTATCTCCAGCTCATGTAACCCCTGGTAGGTGACCCTGGGCCTGTACACTTTTCTCTGTCTCCTCACTGTGGGTTGTCTGGCAACATTTGCATTGTCACCACCCTCAGCAAGTCTCCTATGCCTCCTTATAACAGTTATGGCAGCCCCTAGCATGTTTGGTCTGACTGCAGCTTTTTCAGTTTTCACTTCTAATAGCTTGCTCCTGTCTTGCAGTGTCTCTTGAGAGAAACATACTGCAATGCTGTTTGCAGTGTTTTAAGTGCTGGGCTGGGCTAGTATTCTGCCTGTGTAATTGCCTGCTTCTAATTGTTTTCACCTGCTAGCTCTACCAGTATTCCCTGCTAGCTTCCTACTATTTCTTCTGCTTCCTTTTTCCTCTCTGTTTCCTCAGGGGGGAGCAGCATGCATACCAGCGGAAACACGTTCACACATGCTTACACAGACTAGAATCAGCTTATTTGGGTTACAACGCACGCACACCAGCGCAAACAGGTTTACAGGTCTTTAAACAGGCACCTACATGCTTACTCTGCCTTACACGCATGCACTCTGTCTTACTCGCCCCTCCCAGCATGCACGCACAGCATGCACAGCAAGAAACTTTGGTGTTGGCCACAGTGTACACCTTCCATTTCTTGACTTTCCCATGCTTATCTGTTGACACTCCTCTTTCTATGCTGTGTGACTGACATCTTTCACATACCACTTTGCTCCAATGAGCTTGATTTCTTTCTGACATTCCCCCGTGTGATGTCACCTATCTCCTACTCTGTTACTCCCCCTTATCTAACTCTTACACTACACGCAATGTGCTCATTTGCTATGTGACAGTGTGATTCACTATCCTACCACTCATTTACATAGGATTGCCTACTAATGCTTAGTTACGTGTCTTATACTCAGCTTCCCCCCTTAGCAACCACTAAACGGTGGCCATGTTTTTTTGGTCTGCTAGTCCCTGCATTGCAAATCCATGCATTGCATAAAACCCACATTTGTGGGTTTCAGACCTTTATATTTATGTTTTATATAGCGCAGCCCGTTTGCGCGGGGCTGCACTGCATTTAAACCTCGCCGATCGCCGAAAAAAAAATTATTCTATTTCATGTTTGCATCGGGTTACCATCCCAATGGCCACATATTTGGCCATTGGCATGCTGCCTGATACATATGCACACTTTATTTGGAACTGTCATGGCTCCATTGTGTTATTTGCAGTAACGTACTCAGTTGTCAACTGAGTACATTTCTGCACCTAACATGGCTCTTACATGGGCTGGTTTCAGCTTCGTGGATCGCTAATCTACCTCATTTGCATGCCTTTCAGCTGCAAGTGAGGTAATTAGCATATCCACGCCCTGCCCGTGTAAGAGACGTTTTATCTGGTCTCTTACACGGTATTTCGGGCTGTTCCTGGATCGCGATGGCTGCATGGAGTCTTACACGACTCTTAGACTCCGTGCAAGCCATCGTGAATCCTGCCCAGACTCTTTCCCCTTACTAATATGAATTTGATACTGGGACTTGAAGTAGCATTTACCAAAAAAAAAATCTAATCATTTAAAAGGTATAAAAGGTATATTAGTTCAAGATGTGATTTTAATGGTATTCTAGATGAGAAAATTTGCATGAACAGAGAATTTAGATTTTCAGCTTCTGATGAGAGTAAAGAACTGGGCAAAATTGTTGAACATGAAAAATGTAAATAAATTTCCAAAAACAAAATCTTTATTATTTCTCTCAATGTTCTTATATCTCTGGGACTCAAAACACATAGTGACATAATTTATATGTCCATTGATTTGAATATGAAGTTTGAAGAGGTCAAGAGTTATTTTATATCCTTTATCTGTTCACAATGCTCTTACTTTGAAACTGACTATTATAACAGAGTAACATTAATTAAAAAAGCTCTCACATGGTGAAATATAAAGGATTTAAGAAGGCTCAATAAGGAAATAGAAAATGATATTCTAATCAATGGTAATGGTAAAGTAAATGCCACTATGCTTCAGAACTATCTTAAATCATATTTATTTTGTAGAATTATGGGTTGTTAACATAAAAATAAAAAAGTGGGACAATAATTTTATATGTTCACATGCTCACAGGTGGTTACAGGGCTACCAACCTGAAGGTCTTTATAAGCCTAGCTGTGTGTACGCAATATAATACTAGAAAAACCCAATATAAAGAATCTTGTCTAAACGCGAGATTGTAGTTAGCAATGACTGCCCATATCTAGGAGGGTCATAGTAGAAATCCCCAACAGGAATTTATGGTTTCCCATGCAGTCATCCTGGCTACATTTAAACAGGGCCATAGAGGGGCTTTGTTTGCTGTGAACTGGTAGCCTATTTCAGAGGAGTGGCAACCTCTGAGAGACATATATGTCTCTCCAGCAGGTTCTACTTATGTCATAGGCCAGGTGAGCAGGGTGAACCGTGTCTCATTTGACTTGCAGATGTGCAGCATTTCCATTAGGTTTGGATCTGAGATTCCTCTGCAGGCCAGGCACAAGTCTCCTCTAAATAGGCTGTACATTACTGAGTACAGGGACAGTGACTTCAGTCTGTAAATGTATGACATGTGCTGGAGACTCTGAATTTTCTTGGTTAGAAATCTCTGAGGTCTCTCAAGTTGCTGCAGGTGTCTGGTAAGGTACATATCAAAGGGAGCATTGCACTCTATTATTAGCCTGATGAAGGTTGAGTACAGGACCTATTTCACTCTTCAGTTAATACCTTTGTTAATGAGGTGTATGATGTAGAATGCCTTCCTTACCACAGTAGATTCATGGTGGTCAAATTTTAGGCTACAGTCAACTTGCATTCCCAAGTCTCTCGCTACTGAGTTGTTACTTAGGGTATTATTATTTATATGATAGTCTGCACGGATATTGTTTTTACTGAAGGGGGTGATAACCCATTTTTTGCACTGAGTTTGAGTCCATGGCTTTGGCACCAAACATTGGTTTGTGTAAGTCACTCTTGAAGTATATTGACTTTGTTTGGGGATTCAGTGATTGCACCTAATTTGGACTCAGCTAAAACTTAGTCAGCCACAGCCCTCTGTTTTAGCTTGAACTTCTGTGAAGGATATTCCAAACAATAGGTGGTCCAGCACTGACCCCTGTGTAACCCCACTAGTGACAGGTCTGCTGTTTGAGGTAAAGTTCCCAGCTTTTACAGAGTGTGATCTGTTGGTAAGCCAATTAGCAACCCATCTGATGACATAAGGGTTGATATCAACTTGGAGAGTTTATCCATGATGCCTGAATGTGGGATTGTCTCGAAGTCCTTGCCTAGGTCAAGTTAGGCTGTATGAACAGATTTGTGTCCGTCTGTGGTTGTGGTGACATTTTTGAGGAAGTCCACCAGTTTTAACAGGCATGACCTGCCTTTGACAAAACCAAACTGTAGCTCGTCCCTTACTCCAAGGATGATAAGAAGGCAGAGTAGTTCATTTAAGAAGCTTTATTACATGAAAACACATCAGGATGGATAGCAGCTTCAATAACTATAAACAAACTGATTAACAGATAGTGGTTACACCCATGTATGCTTACATCTCAACAGTTAACTACAAAATGGCACTCTGTCCCTGCATGTGCTCAGTAATCAGTACACTTAGTACATGCCCATAGGAGGTTTCTTAAAGAGATCTACACACTGATCTTCATTCTCCCTCTTAAAGAAAAGAAAGCAAGAAGGCATGCATCAATACACACATTTAGAAAATAAACACAATGCTCAAATGATTCATATTGTCATGTCTAAGTCGCTGTATATCTGTAACATGGTCTGGAGATTCGACCAGATCTTGTGACATAACCATTAGGACTGGACTTAGTAACAGGGACATGTTTCGGTGCACAGCTCACTTTGGGATTTGTTACAGGAATGGAAATTGCTTCTGTAACTTCCTCAGGAACTGGAACACTGGACAACTCACTCTGAGATAAAGAGTCTTTCTCACAGGCTATGTGCTGTGGTACAGGTTCGGACACCGGTATCAAATGCTTCTGATTCTGCCTGAATTCTGCTCCTTGTGATTCCACAATGTACAATCTCAGCTCTTGACAGATGTTCTTCATGACTCCAATCCGATCAGAACCTTTGGACATTTGCATCCTCGCCAGTTCTCCCTCTTGTAATGGATTGAGCGGTTTGCTAGTCTTATCGTAGTAGGACTTCTGGGTTAAATACTTCTTCTACAGATTGACTTTCACTGAACTGTTGTTCTTGATACATGCAACCAACAATTGACTACTGATGGGTAATGTGGATCTGGTTTGTCTTGACAGACGTGTCTGAGCAGGTGACCAAGATGTTTATCAAAAAGAATGTTTCTGAGATTCAAGAGATTTAGGAAGATATCACTATTGCCTCGTTTCAACTTCGCTAGTAACTGCTTTGCACTTTGACCTGTGCGTTCTGCCAAACAATTTGACTGAGGATACTCTGGGCTACTCGTGACATGAGTAAAGTCCCACTCTTTGGGAAATCTTTTGAACTGTTGGCTTGTAAACTGCATGCCATTGCCAAAAATAACTTTGCGTAGAGTCTTACATGGAAATCCACACATCTGGTTCAGATGAAGTGACTCTTTCTGTTTGGGTGGCTTTGTACTATTATGTACTGAACAAGATGAAAGTACTCTCTCAACATCTTGTGACATAAAAGGCCAAAATAATAGTCCTCTCACCCTTCTTTTGGTAGAGTCTGCTCCTGGGTGACCTCGATGTAAGATAGTAATGTACTCTTGCTGCAACGACTTTGGTACAATTACTTTCGGACCTTTCATAATGATACCTTTGTCTGACAAAATCTCATTTCTATATGGAAAATAAGGTAGCACTTCTTGAGGTAAACTAGATTTATTTGATGACCATCCTTCTCTGAGAAAGTTGTTAAGCTTCTGTAAAACTGGATTTGTGGCTGTGTGATCTCTCAGCTCATCAAGATGTGGGGAAGAAAAAATTCTCCATTTCATAACTTCAAAATCAAATCTCTCATTTTCATGCTGTTCTGTAGTAATTCTGGGTGATCTGGATAATGTATCAGCAAGATAAAGAAGTTTGCATTTCTTGTAGATAAGATTGAAATTATACTTTTGCAATCTAAGCATTATGAACTGCTATCTGGCTGGAGTTGTATGCATAGGCTTCTCAAAATAGTGACTAGTGGATGGTGGTCTGTTTCAATCTGGATAAGTCTACCATACACATAATCATAGAACTTGGAACATGCAAACACAGTTGCCAAAAGCTCTTTCTTTATCTGAGCATACTGTATTTCAGCTTGGGTGAGAGCTTTGGATGCATAAGCAGCAGGCTGACCCTTTTGAAAAGTGACTGCACCAAGACCAAATTTCAAAGCATCACATGAAAGAGTAACTGGCTTGTGGATGTCATAGTATCTGAGAGTAGGTGGACTGGCAATTCTCTGTTTCAGGACATCAAATGCTCTCTGGTGTTGCTCTAACCAAGATCAGGATACATCTTTACATGTTAGCTTTCTGAGTGATGCTGATATTTGACTCAAGTCTGGAATGAACTTGCCTAGGTAGTTAACCATGCCAAGAAAATGTTGCAGCGCTTGAACATTGTCTGGAGCTGGCATCTCAAGAATGGCTGTTTGCTTAGCAGGGTCTGGTCATAGGCCTGAACTGGTGAATAAATGACCAATGTAAATTACTTCTTGTAGCCTGAATTTGCATTTCGGTGGGTTGAGCTTAAGATTCACTTGATGTGCCCTTTCCAGAACTTTTTTGAGGTTTCAGTCATGCTCTGCTTCACCATTACCTCAAACAAGTATTTTGTCTACTTTAATAGCACAAGGATACCCAGAAAAAATTTGCTCCATTGCAGACTGAAAGACTTCACTTCCAGAATTTATCCCAAATGGCATTCCAAGAAATCTGTACCTTCCAAACGGAGTGTTGAAAGTAGTGAGCAATGAGGATTTCTTGTCAAGCAAAATTTGCCAAAATGAACTCTTTGCATCTAAGACAGGAAAAACAGTGGCATTTGGTATCAAAGCTGCAACTTCTTCTACTGTGCGCATTGAATGATGAGGTCTTTTAGTGCCTTGTTCAAATCCCATGGGTCAATATATATTCTGATGTCATCTGAGTTTTTCGTATGAGCTACCACCATGGAAGATACCCACTCTGTCAGTTCACTAACTGGACAAGTCACACATTGTTGCACCATTTTGTCTAGCTCAGCTTTAACTGTAGTCTGCATGGCTATTGGAACTTTATATGCTGGCCTAATAATTGGACTGATATCTGGGTCTAACTACATGGAGTACACTGGAAGCCTGCCTAGTAGCATAGGTAAAAAAAATAAACAGGGCAAAATTAGATTAGTGATCTTTAAAGCTAATGTGGTGAACTTCCTTGTGAAATGAAAGTAGTCCCATTTTCAAAGTGTCTCTGAGCCATAATAATGACTGGATGTGCCTTTTGACCACATAAAATAATAAGTCGTAACTTCTACCAGCAGAGTAACATGAAAGCATTACTAAGCCTTCAGTCTGAATCTCTTCACCACCATATGCAATAAGCTTTGCACACTTTGCCAAATCAAGCCTTTCATCCGCTCTTACTCTAGCAAATGTTTCTGCAGATGTAACATTGCACTTTCAGCCAGTGTCAACTTTAAGCTCTATAGCCTTGCCATTTATCTGAACAGTACAAAATACTTCATTCTAGGCCCATAAATCAACTGCATTGACTGTCTCATTAAGCAATAACACATCATCAACATAAAAAGAAGACTCTGGATCATTACTTTCTAATTGATCAACCCTTTTTTCAAAATGTTCCCTTCTAGTGAAAGTATGTGTGGCTTTTGATTTGCAAAATCTTTTGAAATGATTCTGTTTATTACATTTGTGGCTTTGTTGACAAAAAACTAAGCATTTTTCTCTTATAGATTCATGATTATTATCATAATTATGACAGTTGGTAATGAAATTAGGGTGGGGCCCATGCTTTTAGTTTGCTAACTGACTCTTATGCTTCACTGAGACTGTGTGGTTTCTGGAACTTGCTAGAAAGCTCCAGGGAGACCTGCAGCAGTCCTTGGTAATCCCCATAGCTGCCATGTGCTTGTGCTTGTTTCTTTTAACCACGTGCTGCATACTATCAACATGAGGTTTAGAAGTTACCAGAAGCATGCCTTTCTCATTTGTAAGCATACTCGTGTGCTTTTCAGTGACCTCATATATCTGACAAATCTCAATGGCCTTCTTCAAAGTTAAATCACTGTCACGAAGCAAAATCCTTCTCATAGGATCATCTTTAATATCACACACAAGTCTGTCTTTTATCAAATCATCTCTTAAATCACCAAATCTGCACATTTTAGCTTTATTTCTCGAGTCAGTTATATATGCAGGGAAAGTTTCACCGGGCTTTTGATCCCTTGTGTAAAATAAGTAACTCTCCATAGTACTGTTGGTCTGGGGGGTTACACATTTCTCTAAATTTACATTTTAAGCACTCAGGGTCCTCCCTTGACTCAGCCTGTACAACAATATAATGCTTTGCCCCCTCTCCAGCATAAATAGCAGGTGCATACACAAATGAACATTCCTTTTCTATGGCTTCTGACCCAGCTAAATTAAATACAATAAATACCTTTGTAAGGTCATCTTTATCAGATGATCAGAAAATGCAGCCTGTATGAAAGTGTTGTACTCTTACTCAAACACTCTCCAGTTCTCAGCAATATTATTGTCAAACACTAGCGGTGATGGTTTTCAAAATCCATCTGCCATGCCAACAAATTATAGTGAAACACAATGCAACCCAAGTCCAATTATAATTATATGAACATGCACACACAGTCAATACTTTTAATAACACTCAAATGCACAATAAACTCTTTGAAACATGGTACTTTGTGAAACATGTTCTGAAATGGCTGTATTTTACAAAATAACTTTAATGTAACACTGCACAAACATGTGAACACTTCATACACATCTGATAACTTGGGTAGCCTCAGTTAATATGAAAAACTACATATTTAGCAAAAATAAAATGCAGTTGTTTCTCCTTATTTTATTCATTTAATGAAATTTGGACTTTACTCAAACATTTCCCATAGTTATTTGAATAATTCTAGCAATATCAGATATTTTGACTTACTTTAATATAATTTAGAGTGGTTTGTATGCTTTGTTTCATATTTAACAAATAAGAAATAATTTGAGCAAGTTTTAACATTAGAAATTTATATCTGACCTGTTTTTTGAAGATTATGCATGTAGCAAGGACAGTCCACTTCTGTATATACCAGTCAAAGCCAAAGAAGAGAAACTGGAGCTCTTTCTGGCCATTATATATGCTGCTTCTAACATCATGTCCTTTAGATATCCCAGTTCTGACACCATGTTGCACATCCCTTTCCCCAAGGATGACAAGCAGATGGGGTAGTTCATTTAAGAAGCTTTATTACATAAAAATACATCGGGATGGATAGCAGGTTCAATAATTATAAACAAACTGACTAAAAGACAGAGCTTACATGCATGCTTACATCTCAACAGCTAACTACAAAATGGTACTTTATCCCTGCACCTGCCAAGTAATCAATACACTTAGTACATGTCCACAGGAGGTTTCTTAAAGAGATATGTGCACTGATATGCACAAACTGTGTCAAATCAAGGGTTTGGAGATCACCTATATCCTTATTTATAAGGTCCATGATGATTAATTTCATAGCCTTACAGATAAGGCTGGTGAAGCTTATAGGTCTGTAGCTCCCAGGGTCTGTTGCTGTACCCCCTTCATGAGGGGGGATGATGGTTGCTATTTTCCATTCAAAAGGGAGAAAACCAGAGATCAGGCTGCGGTTGGCGAAAGTACCTAATGGAGTTCCTAACTCATGTTTTAGACCATTTAAAATTCAACCCGGAATGCCATACAGTACCATAAAGGTTGTGTTTTTGGCCTTGGAGAGAGCATTAATGACTTGCTCATTGGAGATGTAAGCTAGAGGAGATGCAGTGGGAATGCTTTGTGGAATGTTTGGAGGGGACAGGGGGGTGAAAGTTTCACCAAACCTGTCAGCTAATAGGTTAAGTACTTTTGCAGGATCAGTGTGTGATGCCATCCACAGCTAATTCAGCACATGTCTAGGTCCTACCTTTTAGGTTACATATACAGCTAAAGAATGCCTTATGGCTATCCTTAACTATGGTTGCTAATTTTTTTTTAAGTTGCCCTTAGAGGATTTTACAAGTTGTCTTATTTGTTTGTACAAGCAGTGGAGGGTGTTCTTTCAGTGCTGGGACTTCTCTTTTTTATTCTTATACAGCAACTTCTTATTCTTATTGTATAACTTATTAATGCTAGATGTCCACCAGGGAGGCTTGATTTTCTTGAGGATCTACTTTTGATCCTATCAGGTATAGCTGTGGCAATACATTTGTATAAGTGTTTGTACAGGGCATTTGTGTATACCTTAGTATAGTTGTCAATGCCATCTGTGTGAACAGGAGCTTGGAAATTATTTATGCCATCCCTTAGGAGGGCATAATTAGCTTTGGTAATTTTTTTAGCCTGATTTCACCTAAGAGGGGTTCAGGTATTATAGCTACTTCAAATGTGACTGATTTGTGATCAGATTTAACTGCAATAGTCACCCATGTGAGGACCAAGTCGAGAATATTTGAGCCCCTTGTGGGGTTGCATAATATTTTTTCCAGGGTATTAGTGTTAACAAAGTCCAGGAACCTTTGTGCGAGCATGTTGGTACTTGTATAAGTTTACCAGTTAATGGAGAGATAGTTAAAATTGCTCATGACTAGAGTGTTTGGTTGTCTCAAGTAGGTCCAAATAAACTGTGTGGGTATCTTGGTTCATTGAAGGGACCTATAGCTAATGATGACTTGAAGGGGAGTCTTACCCACATTTAGTTGAATTTGGTGTAACTCCATGGAGTTTTCCTGTCTAACCAGTCTAGACATGTATTTATCTTTGATGAAGTTAGATAATCCTCCTCCTTTGGTTCTCACACGTTCATTTTGTGGTCTGAAAGTGTGGAAGGCATTGCAACCTTGCAAGGCTGGGGTACTTTCTGCAGCCCTGAACCATGTTTCTCTGAATGCACAGACATCCACATCCTCTGGGGAGAGGAGTGCTTCCAGAGAGTGCAGTTTCTGATTTAAACTCCTAGCATTTAGCAGCATAACCTTTAATTTTTTGAGTGATATTTTCATGTCAGAGATTTTGCTCTTGAGACCTTGCCTAAAAAGGCACTATAGGGAGGCAAGTGCCTTAGCCAGTAACTGAAAGCCTAGTGGTGACAGGTGAAGACCATTTCTGGCAAAGCAGCATGGTCTATCAACAATGTCATCATAGGCTGACAGGAAATAGATTCCCTTAGAATGACACCAGAAACTAAGCCAATTGTTGAAGTCAGTCATTTGTGTTTATATTGTGGTATCGTTCTAGGTGAGGGTAGAATGCCGCCAAAGGCTAAGGACATACCTGCCCGGGACACATATTCAAAGAAGCTCAATTATGGCTCTCTTCATATATAAATCTGGGATCTGGTGAATGGCTCATCCATAGCTGTAAATCAAGTACAGAATACCATCACCCTGTAGGCACTGTTAACACTGAATTATACCTTTGCCGTCTATAAACAAATAGTTTTCTCGAAACATCCTGCTATAACCAGCCTACTAGTGCACTTATAAGCTATAACATCACCCTATCCTAATTCCTACCCCCAACCCTTTATGCTATCATAGCAATAACTACTTACCAGTCTATTATTGTTTGACTTACCTCTGCCTATCTTTTTATTCCACAGCGCATCCACTGCATTGGGAATTTAATCTCCCACCCTGAATACTGCAGGCTGAAAACCACCGAACGCACCACCTGATACCAGCTATTTTTATATCCACAGGTTATTATCTAATGCTATAATAACTTGTTAGCACTACTAGTAGTAGAACAGATGCTCTCTGCAGTTGGGCCTCATCCTGGTAGCGGTCTCCCACCACCTCCAAAGTCGTAACTAAGACACTCAGTCCTGGATAAACTGCTACATTATAGTGCTCTAGCAAACTCCTAGTCCTCCCCTTTTCTATTTTATAGTACACACACACACACACACACACACACACACATACATCCATAAACCACTATAATTGGCTTATTTCCTTAACTTATTTTATAAATCCATAAAACTCTATAACTGGCTTATATCCCACCCATCCCCACTACCTCTAAATTTATACCTCAGCTCTCCGCCTACCTATCCTACACCAATTGCACACTAGATAATACCTTATAATCATCCAATCCACTACATCTTCCGTCCCCACCCACATACTCCTGCCCACAAAAATGACACCCCCCATTATTACAGACCAACCACCATCCTTACATGCATTCTTACCCTCCTCCTTATGCTAATATCAGGAAACTACTTTACCTCCTATCACACTATACTCAATATTACCTTTACAGCTCCAACAAAACATACTTCCACTCACACCCATCCTACCCAGCATTACAGCTTGCACATACCCCCGAGTATATATCACCATATCTCTCTCCCACCCATCTCAGGAAAACTCCTCCCAACCTCTCCCAAATTTCTTACCACAAATAGGTATATAGTCATCCTAACTAAACTTATCAAGCTCTTACACCATAATATAAGCCATCAACTAATCCTAGCCTGTGGCATACACCCTAACCTAGGACCAAGCCCTAGTATTAACACCACATTTATGCCAAGTATCACACCCAACCAAATCCCTATATCTAGACCAAAAAAATAGTCTTTTACTACTAAGCTTAAATATCCGTAGCCTCAATAACAAAGTACATCTACTCCATGCTCTACTATCCACCTACTCCCCCAATATACTATCACTAACGAAAACCTGGTTAAAACCCACTACACCCAACAAAGAGTTCCTCCCAACAGGATATAATGCACTACGCCAAGACAGACTGTCCAAAAAAGGAGGAGGGGTAGCATTAATTTACAAAAACAACCTACAAATTGTCACTATTCATCCTCAAATCCCCCCATCATTAATTCTGAACTTCTAGCCAAACTCAAACTTAATGACAAAAAATCAAGTCAATATTATCACTTGATATATACCACCGGGTAACAATATTGCCTCCCTAGAAGCCCTCCTACACTGGGTAAATCATAATCTACTCCAAGAAACCATCATCCTAGGTAATTTCAATATTGACTGGAACTCATGCTCACCTACTAACCTCACCACCCATGTTAATCTCTATAACATCTCCCAAGTCATTCAATCTAGTACTAGGCTAGTTAACACCAAACCCAAATGAAGTATCTTAGATTGGATCTTTATAAATAAGACCAACACTCCATACCATGCAGGAGTCCTTCCAGACACCCTTAGTGTCCACCAATCCACCTTCATACTAAAACACAAAACCCAAACCAACTCTACCCCCCTACTACAAATCACCCAGAACAAAAAAAAACTTCAACCCAAACAACTTCAGACTCAAGCTAAAACACCATAACCGGAACATACTAAAAGTTATATCCCTAGAAGAAGCAACCCAATTCAACAACACTTTCCTCAAAATCTTAAATGATCACGCCCCATCCTATACCACAAAACGCAAAATGAAAACATCCCCCTGGATCACCAATGAGACTAAAAATAAAATAGCACAAAGTAACAGAGCCTGGCATCTATAGAGAACCACTAAAACACAAACAAACAGGGAACAATTCCAAAAACTTAGAAATGAAACAAAAAAAAAATCTCCTGGATAAAAATAATTATTTCGTACAACTGCAAAACAGGCATCAAAACAAACCCAAAATGTTCTGGGCAGGAATAAATAAACTACTACCCTCCACCCCATCTCCAACCTCCACAGCCAAAATCACAGATGCATTCAACAAAAATTTCATAGAAACCATCTCCAAACTAGTTCAAAACCAACCCACTACCACCACCATCTCCTATATCCTTAAACCTGAAGTCAGACCCAGAACAACTTTTCAATTCCAGCCCATCCCCACCAGCTATGTCAAAAGACTACTAACTAAACTTAATCCTACAACCCTAGCAGCTGGTGGCATCCCTGCAGAATACCTGCAGCTGGCAGCTAACGAACTTGCCTACCCAATCTTTATCCTCCTTAACAGATCCATATCTGAATATACCATCCCACCAGTCTGGAAAACCTCCTAATCATCCCTCTTCACAAAGGTGGCACATCCACTTACTTCTCCAACTACCACCCAATCACCATCCTGTCCCCTCTAGCAAAAATACTTGAAAAATGTATTCACCACCAACTTATGCCATACCTACTTAATAATCAACTTCTCTCTCCCACCCAACATGGATTCCGCCCCGCCCACAGTACTACCACAGCCCTACTCTCTTTCACTAACCACATCAACCAAAACAGACACTTAGGCAAACTAACATCTGCCATTTTCTTGGACCTATCAAAAGCCTTTAACATGGTCAACCATCCTAAACTACTTCACTCCCTCACTGAACTGGGTCTTAGTAATCATGCATTAGCCCAGTTTCAGAACTATTTACAAGGTAGGCAACACACAGTGCGATGGGACAACAGCCTATCCTCACTGCTACCCATTACCACCGGAGTCCCACAAGGGTCCATTCTAGGACAGCTTCTATTCTCCATTTTCACTAATAATCTCCACAGCATCTGCCAAGATGCAACTGTTATACAATATGCAGATTACTCAACAGTCATCTGTTCAGTGAATGATCCCCACAAACTCCTCACTATCACCCAAAGAGCCTTCCAATCTACCAAAGCCTGTTTTTTTAACAAAAACCTATTACTAAATCCCAAAAAGTCCAAACTATTGCTATTCAAACCAAACAAATCTGCCACAATGCCCAATTCCTTTAAGATTGTGTCCAGAGATGGGACTATCATATCTCCAGATACTCATACTAAATTGCTAGGTGTGGCCATTGACAACAACCTCAAATTCAATTTACATATAAATCAAACCATAAAAGACATCCACAAAAAACTGGGCATCTTTACAAAAATAAATCATTTCTAACTCAACCTGCCAGAATAACCATAGCCCAAACTTACCTCCTCTCCACACTACTCTATGCTGCACCTATCTTCACCAACCTACCCAAAACTGCAATTGCCAAGCTCAATGTCTGTTACAATCAAATAGCCAAATTTGCTACCGGTGCCCCCTACCAAGCCCACCACTGTCCCTCACTAAATCAACTTAACTGGCTTGAGTTCCCTAATCTCCTATCATCCTATCAACTTTCTTTTGCCCATAAACTCCTAGTCCTTCCAGACAAAACCCCCACAATGTACAACCTGTTAAAACTACAAACTAATCCCAGACAACATCGCTCTAGTGATAAAAGACTAATCAGAATGACCAAAAGCAATAACACAGCAGGTGACTCCCTCTTCCATAACCACATAGGCAAAATTTGGAACTCCTTACCTTCTTCTATTACTTCCACTGACTCTATGGTTACATTTAAAAAAATGACTCAAAGAGCACCTAAAACTGTCATGGATATGCTCCTGCTCCCCTCCAGGCTGACCTCCCTCACTCACCCCCTCCCCATTTCTTAGTTCCCTGTGACATCTTCCCTTTATTAGGAACAGTAACTCCTACCTATGGTGTTTCACCTCCTAAAATCTAGCCAAAATGCCCACAAGTATTTACATTCTAACTTAGAACTCTAATAATAGTCACACGCTGAACCCTATCACCTCACTTAACACTCATTACTTATGTTTGTCTCAGACAATGTAATAACTGGAACTACTGTACTTTCTATGAACTTTTGTAGTTTTAAGCTTCATAACTATATAGCCTTTTTTAAATCTTGTTTACTAATGTTATTCGCATGCTATGTTGTTTTATCTGTGGAGCTTTTCTCCCTGGGCCTCCACTGAAAATGGACACATATCCAGTTGGACTCCCCAGTCAACAAATGTAAAATAAATAAATAAAAATATACTCCAGTGAGGTATGCCTCCAGTCATTCACACCAATATGAAGTATGATGGAGTCATAATGGCACTTGTTGAGAGACTTGAGTACATGTCTGATCTGATGTATCCTGGAATCCAATAGACAAGTTTACTGTAACCTTCTCCGGTACTTACGTATTATCACAACCAGATTTTCGTGGTTGCAAAATTTGGAAAATTCAAGTGAAACAAGGGCATGAAACAGTGTAGCATGTCCTTCAAAGTCCTTATTACTGATGAGAAAGTTTGGATTACCTTCAGGGCAAACAATTTATAAAGTCCCCTGCCTGATTTCTGGGCATTACAGACGCACGCTTGAAAAGTCATGGCTGCTATCGTACTGTGAAATGGAATGTGTAAGTACAGATTGCTCCAGGTTGTAAAAAGGGGTGTAAGAGCCAGTGTTAAAATCCGTCCCTATATTATGTGGTTAAAATTTCACAAACCTGATTTATTAATAGCAAAATGCAGAGCCCAAGGGATGAAAGACGTTACAATGACCTTCTGTTGTTTCCTGGAGTTAGTATTTCCCGGCCTTTTTTTTTTTTTTTTTTTGCTGTTACTTACTGACAGAAGTAGTTGTTGATGAGTCAGAACCGTTACTTTTTGTGAAGTCTGGCATACCTTGTGGTCAGTGTTTATTTAGTAATAAATCACAGTTGTTAAATGTAATCGGCACAATATAATAGGGGCACTTTGTTAAACTTGCTGTTACACCTGTTTTACAGTCCTGCAGAATTCAATGCGTACTATGCCAGCCCTGACAATTAAAGCGTGTATCTGTACAGCACACAAATCAGGAAGAGGATTTGTAAACTTTTTTTGTGAGCAGTAAGGACTTTCAATAACACTTTACAGTGTTGCATGGCTTCGTTTCAGTTGAAGTATGCTATTTTCGCAACCGCGAAAATCTGGTTGCAATAATACGTAAGTACCCCTTCTCCTTCTGTGTGTCTCACAATGGAGTCACATATGACTAAAAAATTTGGTTTAGATGTGCTTTGTCTTAGAGACTTATTTGGTGAGACACTGATACTTGTGTTTTAATGTGCATTGAGTGCTGTAGGTGCTGTATTAGGTGTAGCATGTTTGTGTTTGAAAGGTCTCTGGTGTTTACGTAGGTTTTTGATGAGTACTTCCCTGTATGATGGTTTATGTGTTGAGTGCATGGCTTGCATAGGAGGTGTAGTATGTGAACTGACAAACCTGTTCAGTGTTACTGTTCTGTCCACAAGAGAGCAAGGATTCCAGGTTCTTAGTGTAGATGCATCTCTCACAAATTGTACTTGGATAATTTAGGAGTAGAGCTGACAAAAATTGCAATAAATCAGCAAGAACAGTTTTAAAAAATTAGTAACACAGCAAAAATACAGCTTAAAAATACAAAATACAGTATAAAATTGTATTTGTGGTTAGCAGAATGCAACGTATTCCTTAGATTGCACAGATGAATGGTAACCCTAAGATGAATACATCAGAACAGTGGCTGGTTGCCTAACTCCGTGGAGCTGTCTTAAAACAGTGAGCAATCTGAATTAAAAAAAAATTTAACGCCATGCCACAAGGGTGCAAGAGAGCCCTCTTCAACAGGAGATAGCCTGGTTCAGTGCTCAATTTAACAAACAGAACCAGATTCAGCAGGTCTGAATCTAGTCTATACTGCAGCAGCCAAAAAGTCATCAAGAAATAATTTAACCAATACAAAAGCTCAAATCTGAGCCCTGTGCCAGCAACCATCAATAAGATGAGCCATAACTGCACTGCCATGCCACAAGGGTGCAGGAGGGCCCTCTTCAACAAAAGATAGCTTGATTTAGTGCTCAGTTTAACCAACAGAACCAGATTCAGCAGGTCTGAATCTAGTCTATGCTACAGCAGACAAAAAGTGCCACAAATCAGCAAAAACAGTTTAAAAAACAGCAATATAGTAAAAATATAATTTAAAAGTGCAAAATACAGTTTAAATTTTACTTATGGTTAGCAGAATGTAACAGATTCCTTGGCTTGCAGAGATTAATATAGCAGAGCAGTGGTGGGTCACCTAACTCTCTGGAGCTGTTGAGCTGTGTTAAAACAGTGAGAGTATATTTTGTTAAAACCCAATCCATTTTAGATATTGCTATGCCAAAAATCCAGAAAGAAGTAATTTCTTTATAGTTAATTAAGACCCAAAACAAAAATTAGTAAAAAATTTAAATCATAAAATAGCAGGAGCTTTAGAGAAGATGAAACAATAGTCAGATGTGCTAAAAACAAGGGGTTTGTACAGACCAACAATTAAGTCTAAAATTACCACCAGAGCAAATCAAATAAAAATTTATGAATATTCCAAAAAGTAATAAAATATGTTACAGGTGCAGAGGATATCTTGGTAGCATTCAAAAAAAATTAAGAATACATTTATAAACCAAACAACAAAGATTAGAAGAAAGTTTACTAACCTACTTTTTAAACAAGCACATAATAAAGAAGTTCTCAAATAAGACTGCCACAAATCTCCTAAACTCATAACTAGCCTTAAAATAAAAAAAACATGTAATAATGTCATGGGTACAAATGGAATAATTGCTGTTCTTTATAGAATATTTCTGAAATGTTATTCATTTAAAAAAATATTAAAATTCAAAATAAGACTATTATTCCCTATTCTTGGGCATTTACTGAAATAGGCTAAGGGCTCAAAGTTATGTGCATGTTATAGGCCAGTCTCATTATTAGATGTCAGTAGAGTAAAATTAATGTTGCCAGCCCTAAAAGATGGGAATATAATTGGGTTTATTATCAGAAGAAAAACACAGGGTAATATTAACAGAATAATATTAATTAATTAATTTGAATATTAATAATAGGATCTATCAGTAGTAAGTTTAAATATAAAAAAAATTTTTTAAATGTCTAAATTAGGCTTACTTATTCAAGTCCCTGGAATTTTACATTTTTCCAGATTTTTATATAAAATTAAAAACATTACAATTCACTAGAGAAAGGGTGATCCATGGATTGCATCCTGATTGGAGAAAGTTCTCTAGGAGAGTATTAATATACAAGTAATGCCCGCTGAAAAATAAGTCTGCCACTTCACTGTAGCATATCAAGCCATTGTGGAGCTTGGACAGAAAAAAAACTAACAGCTACCATTATTCCATGCTTGCTAAGCAGTGTTTCTGCTGTTTAATGAGTATAAAATGCAAAAAAAGTGTGTGTTTATTTCTGTTTATGTGTGTATGTGTGCATTTGAGTGAAAGCAACATCAATCGAGCCGTTATTTTACACTCGCTAAGCAAAGCTTTTGCTGTTTAGTGAGTGTAAAAACAGAAACAGTGAACAAGTGTTTGTGTTTGTTTCTGTATGTGTGTTTATGTTTTTGTCTGTGTGTGTATGTGTGTGTGTGTGTGTGTGTGTGTGTGTGTGTGTGTGTGTGTGTGTGTGTGTGTGTGTGTGTGTGTGTGTGTGTGTGTGTGCATGTCTGTGAGTGAGAGTGTATGCATATATGCAAGCAAAAGACACTGTGTGTGTGACAGAGAGAGAGAGAATGAAGAGTGATCCCTGGCAGCAGCAGTTGAGGTCTACATACCTCTCAAACTCTTATGTGACACATTGATACTGAAAGGGTTAACACTGTGCTACATTTCAGCCATGAAAATAACAGAGTGCAATCATTAGTAATGTGTGCGTGTGTGAGTTCCTAGGGTTGTGGATGCTGTACATAAATGTCTTCCAATGGTCATAAGACTAACTGTAGTTTCTGTCATACAAAGTACCTCCATTGTAACAGAACCCGCCGTTGTTTGTATTTTTTGGCTTACGATAACATTTATATTTATTTAAAAATGCTGGACAACAGGAAGAACCTACTACCTCAAAAATGAGCAGGTCTCAAGTTATTACTTCGTGAATTAGGGATTAAGAAATCAGAAATAATCACAAAGTCCCTCAAATCATTCATGTTTTTAAACATGATTAGCTAATAAGAAGATGGCAGAATAAGAGGACATGAATTAACATACATTTTTTTAATAAAAAAAAAATGCAATCATGACAATTGTCACTATTTACTGATGCAATCCATCATCTTTTTTCTCAATGTTTTTGGGAGATCACAACAAAATTTTGAACCAAAACCGAAGGACATCTCTAGAAATTAAGCAGTCTGAAATGTTTTACCTTTTAAATACAAAAGTCGCACTATTCAAAGTACAGTCGGAGAGTAAATTGACCTACACTTAAAGGATATAACTGGATGCGTGCATTTCACATTCGTACTTTATATGCCATTCCGCATACCCTATCACTCATTTTATAAACCTGAGTTAAAAGCCAGTATGTGTATGCAGTGTTACACATTTACATAAGGACAAGGCTCCTCCAACACTGATTACATGTATCTGTAAAGGGCTCTAGAATGAGTTTTCTAAATGAAAAGAAAGTCTGAAACTCAAATGTATGCATCATTTAGAGACATCAAGCTATATTAAATGGCAACAACCAAATGTTTAAGGAGAAAGGACCAAAAAAATAAAGCAAATACCTGGACATTTTTTAAAGTCTTATATTTCAGATGTAAAATGCTTCCTCCAACACCATTAACATACACTACAACAAGTCTGAAACATTAGACAGAGGAACTATTTTACATCAAAAATATATTAAAAAAAATAATACTTAAAAAAATAAATAAGTAAAACACAACACTTTTGCAGAAAGCCCATTCTCTAAGTGCAATAATGCTCTCCAGGGTGTGTGTTAATGTGCAATTAATTCCCTTTCAGGGGTATGGAGGCCGTCCACCCCTCATAACACGCCTGAGCAGGTGCTAATTACACATTAACACATACCGTCAGGCATTATTGCTTATTTAGAGTACAACAAAATAGGAGATATATTTCCTGTGCAATAAAAACAAAAGAAGAGATCAGTGCTGTAGGTTACCTCTCTCACTTGCTTTACAGATAAGTGCTGTAGGTCACCTCTCTCACTTGTTTTACAGATCAGTGCTGTAGGTTACCTCTCTCACTTGCTTTACAGATCAGTGCTATAGGTTACCTCTCTCACTTGCTTTACAGATCAGTGCTGTAGGTTACCTCTCTCACTTGCTTTACAGTTCAGTGCTGTAGGTTACTTCTATCACTTGCTTTACAGATCAGTGCTGTAGGTTACCTCTCTCACTTGCTTTACAGATCAGTGCTGTAGGTTACCTCTCTCACTTGCTTTACAGATCAGTGCTGTAGGTTACTTCTCTCACTTGCTTTACAGATCAGTGTTGTAGGTTACCTCTCTCACTTGCTTTACAGATCAGTGCTGTAGGTTACCTCTCTCACTTGCTTTACAGATCAGTACTGTAGGTTGCCTCTCTCACTTGCTTTACAGATCAGTGCTGTAGGTTACCTCTCTCACTTGCTTTACATTTGAAGGCTAAATTTTATGTAAATTATATTCTTGCTTACCACCTCACAGTCATAACCCTGATAGCTAGATTTTCTGCAAGCCACCATGACAAAATACATCACTGTCTATAGTTGCTCTGCACCAGTTAAGAATTTAGCTGGCAGCTATTTACAATATAGTTGTGCAGTTTTTCAAGCTTTTATACTCACCAAATTGCTTTCCTTGGTCAGCAAGTATTACATATAAGCAATTATTCCTCCATGAACCCTGCTGAGAAAAAAAATGAGGTTCCCAAATCAATAAATCTGAAGATTCCAGGTTTCATTCTGCTATTGGTGATATTTGGAATACCACCCCCTAACACACACACACACACACACACACACACACACACACACACACACACACACACACACACACACAGTCTAAATAAAGTAAATGTCTAAATCCAAAAAAGGTGTAGCATCCCACAGAATGGGAAAGAAGGAGAATCATTTATGTTCTGGCATTTAATTGGCTGACTGTAAGAAATCATTTTAAATTATACCCTTGTTGTTCCTCATGTTCTACTTTTTTTTTTTCAACTCCAAATGATTTTTGCATTTTCCATATAATTAGCATGCTGCTTTCATCATGATATACATTATTAATTACTTTTGTGATAATATAGAATCAAAAATCCACACAGAAGAACGCTGCTGTATAGTAAAGAACCAAGTAAATAACAACAAAAAACACTTCCAGCAGCTCACAGCAGTCTCCAAATGTGCAAAATCCATAGTCTTTCTTACAAAACATTTATTAGGTAAGTGCTTTCACAAACAGTAAGTTTGCTTCCTCAGACCTATTTACTTTTCTGACAATGTATTGTTAACTGGCTCTTGAAAACTGCTATAGTAAGATTTATTCTATGCATTATTTTGTTTATTTTTTTCAGTCATGTCAAGTTTTCAACATTATTTCTAAACAATCTGTATATATCAGCTTGCCATTATGATTCTCTTTTTCTACAGCAACTGTAACTGAAAAGTCTTCATTGTTAATCTATTTGTTTTTTATATCTGGAGTTTTTCTAAGCCATATCACTTAACTTCTGTGATATAGAATTCAGGACAAAACTAAAAATAATAGTGGAATAAAGGCCCAAAATCAGGACATCAACTGACATTTTCTAGAGAAGAAATAGTATGAAACCTTAATGCTTGGTATTATTAACTTGACAGTGTAAGAAACTTCTCTGTGTGGAAGATTTTCAGTCCATATATTTCTAGTTAATCACTGTATATTAAGCAGATCAGACAATAGTAGTAGAAGTAGCGAACGTAAACTCGTCAAGTCAAAAAGTAATAATAGAAAATATATAATTTTACAGCATTACTAAGTATTCGAAAGTAATCCAAGCAAGGCAGGCAGTCTGTTTCCAGTCGAGTGGATTTTCGAATACTTAGTACTTCTACTACTATATTGTCTGATCTGATTAATATACAGTGATTAACTAGAAATATATGGACTGAAAATCTTCACTATTTTGTTTTTAGACCCACTACACTTTAGTGGGTTGTTTTGAGACTTCGGGGATACCACGGAGATTACTTGTGTTTTGTATTATTAACTTGATTTACCAGAAAATTAAAGAGTTTATGAGGAACAGGGCAAAATTGTGAGACAAAGGGTGGTATTCATCATCTGAGTTTTTAGCTGATTATAGTGATGATCCAAGAACTGCAGCTCTATGCTGATACACAAATAAGGTCAGCAGAGGTCATTCACACTGACTATGGAAACGTAGGCATTTTGATAAACATTGCCTACTTACGGCAAAAGATAAAGTACTTGTGGATAAACATTAAGAAGAAATGTATTACATGGATAAGATGCCTTTGACATTGGTATATTACTGCAGTTCATAGAGGTAAACATGAAAGGGTCTCACTTGCATACAAACCATGTACAGAACCCTGAACTTACACAAGTAAGTTCAACAGCACCACATTAACTTAAGCAAAGTAAAGTAAAGTTACATGGCAAATTATTTAGGAAACCTCAGACTTTAGTGTAAAAAATAACAGAGATATGGAAAATTATTATGAAGCAGTTTAAAATGAGGTAAGATTGCTGAGTTCACTTCAAGTAATGTCTGTTTTATGCATATGATGGGCATATTACAATGGTGTTTGGGAATAAGCTATCATTTGTAAATGGAAAATCATTACAGCAGCAGCAGTGGAAATTACTAGTGATTACTGAAAAAAATGTACTTTGGTGTTTTTTAGTGATTGTGCATACATGGTAGAAATGCAATGATTTTAATCTGAAGTCAATAAAACAGAATATGCCTCCAACGCAAAAGCTGGATTCCTCAGAAACAAAGTATATAACAAAAAAAAGCCGCAAAGGAATCACAGAGACAATGCAGAGTAAAAACATAGTTTAATTTCACACAAAATAATAAAATGTTTAAAAACATTCTCATTACCTTTAACAAATGCATAAAGATCTGTTAAAAATTGTTTTGTATAATTTAAAACTATCAATTGTATTTAAAACTGGTCACAATTGTTTTTCTATAAAAATTGAAAAAGTTTCTGTCAGCCACTTTCTGCCTGAAACTATTGGTCTAAAGGGAGGTGAAATCATACTTTTTATGAATTTTGGGGAGACCTTGAAAGAGAGGGATAGCCAGATATTCAACACTTAAATATGTGACAAACTTTCAGTGATCAGAAAATTTTCTAAACACTCATGAATAGTAAAGAATACTCTACATTGTACATCCCAGATATAGTCAGAATCTACCTTTTCATATGTCATCATATTATCAAGCATATAATTAATGGAAGCAACATAGTAATCACGATCTAATACCACTGTCGCTCCTCCTCTACCTCCTTTCTTAATGACAATTGCATCGTCTTTTTGGAGCTCTGCCAAAGCCTGTCTTTCACTAGCAGGAAGGTTGTGGAACTTGTGCCCTTTTATATTAGTGGAATGTGGAGCTTCTATCCCTGAAAAACAAACAAAACAGGTCTTTTTCACCTCTAAGGTAGAATCCATAGGTGGCTGAAAAATGCTCAGTCTCTTACAGATATCAGTAGGTGTCAACAAAGCATCACTATCATTAAAAAACATTTTTAAGGCTATATTTCTGGCAAAAAGCCTCAAATTAATCAAAACATCTGATGATTCTGATTTTTCAGCTGGTATAAAAATTAAACCATGCTGTAAAAGTGATAGTTCTGCTTGAGACAGTACCTTTCCTGACAGATTCATTAATGTGGACTCGATATTCCTTTCCACATTCATTTGAGGGTTGTTGCTTGCACATCTTCTAAATGCTGTTGTCCCCTCTTCCTTCCCCTGCTTGGTGATTTCTCTTTGTCTCATTCACCCATTTTTACACGCTTCATTGGTAATGGCAACTTCAGATTGCAAAAAATTTGCTGGGAAAAAGTAACCTTTCTCTTGGAGTTAACTTGTGACAAAGTGGAAGTCATTCTTGCCTTAGAGTCAATTGTAATTGGTCCCTTTTTTAGGCAATGTCAAAATAGCAACATTCCCAACATAAAAAAAATCCACTTGAGACGAATTCAGGGTTATGCTGCTTAATGCTAGGAGCCTAAACAGGAAACTATACTCCCTGGAAGCACTTCTTACATTGGAAGATGCTGACATCTGTACAGTCACTGTGACATGATACAAGGCTGCAGAGAGCACCCAAGCCATGCAAGGCTACAATGCCTTCTACACACTCAGACCATAGAATAAATGTGAAAGAACCAAAGGTGGAGGTGTATCCATCTTCATTAAAACCAAATACACCTCAAGACTGGTTAAACAGTATGACTATCTTGAGCTACCCCACATCCAACTAACTATAGATAAAACACCCTACCACATCACAGGTAGATGCAGACACCCCCAGCATGAACCAAGAGAAGCACACCATCTACCTGGATTTGCTAGAATCACTCAACACTTTGGTCATGGAAGATTTCAACTATCCTTCCATCAACTGGGGAACATACACGAGCACAAACATGCTCACCCTGAGGTTCCTGGACATTGTCAATAGAAATGCCCTGGAACCGTTAGTTTGCACCCCAACAAGGGGTGCAAGTGTCCTGGACTTGGTACTCATCAACATTGGGGGGGCACTACACCACCCCTTATGTGTTGCCCTCCTGGTAAGGTCAGACCATAAATGTGTCTTGATCAAAGTAACAGTCAGTCCTAACACCCCCACAAGAGCAAAAAAAAACTGAAACATTTCTCCAAAGCAAACTACAGCCTACTAAGGGATGATATAAAAAGTTTCAAACCCCCTGCTAATGCAGCCAGCAATTACTCCTACTGCAGAGGAGTACACAAATGCTCTGTACAACCACTTAAAATACTGTATAGATTTGGCTGTACCAGACCGGATCAAAATAAGGTCCTTACAAAAAAATAAGCCACCTTGGTGGGCCTTAAGTATAAATTGGTTATATAACAAAAGGGAGAAATTGTTATCTAAGAACAAGAGGGAACTTACTCAGCAGAGGAAGAATACCTTTCACAGCTTGAACAAACAAATAAGATATCTTGTAAAGTCATCTAAAGCTAGTTACAAGGCTAAATTAGCATCCCTAGCTAAGGATGATCATAAGGAATTCTTTAGCTAAATCCAAAATCTGAAAGGGAATGCCATGCTATGTGGCAAACTTATACTGGATGGTACAACTTATACTGAACCCAAGGAAATTGCAAACCTGCTAGCTGATGTATCTGATGCAAACTTCACCTCCCTGTCCCCACCAGCCATACCCCAAAGCATACCTGATACCAGTCCTCTACCTAGTATCTCCAAAGAGCAGGTCATATCTGTACTCACCAAAGCCAAAAACATGGCCTCTGTAGGACCAGATAACATCTTAGGCTGCTTACTAAGCAATCTAAAACAAGACCTAGCAGAACCACTTGGCACTCTCTTTAACCACATCCTGAGCTCTGGCTTTGTTCCAGCAGAATGGAGAATTGTAACAGTAATCCCATTGCACAAAGAGGATCCATCAACTGACCCTGGGAACTATAGAACCATAAACCTACCAAGCCTTATCTGCAAGACCATGGAAAGAATTATCATGGACCTTATCCACAAGGACATAGGGAACCTTCAAACTCTTGACCCAACCCAGTCTTGCTTCATTAAAGGTAGAACATGCTTATTAAACCTGGTGGACTTTGAGAATGTCACCAAAGCCCTGGATAAAGGCAAAACAGCACATACCACTTATCTTGACTTGCCCAAGGCTTTCAACACAATCCCCCACTCAGGTACCATTGAGAAACTCATTAATTAACCCATACATCACCAGATCAGTAGCTCAACAACAGAACACGCTGTCAATGTTGGAGAGTCCACCTCTAGCAGTAGAGCAGTTATTAGTGATGTACCACAAGGATACATGCTTGTCCCTCTGCTGTTTGAAATCTATTTCTCAGAAGTCCAGGTGAAAGTAGGTGGCCTGTGGCTTACCAATTTGCTGATGATTGCAAACTGGGTGCAGTCATTGAGTCTCCCAACAATGTTAACATATTACAAAAGTGGCTAACACAGACAAATGACTGGTGCCAAAGCCACAGACTAAAACTAAATGCAAAAAAGTGCATTATTATCTCCTTTGGCAAAAAGGAAGTCCCTGCAAATTACAATACTGACAGCACTCTCCAAATCTCAAACCCAGTGGTGTGAGATTTGGGAACTCAGGTTGATAACAACCTAAACTTTGATCCCCACATGTCCACAATGGTAAGGAAAGCCTTCCATGTTGTGCATTTCATAAATAAGGGCATCGCATCCAAGCCTAAAGATCTTATAATTATAACTCCTCTCTACTCAACCCTCAGCAGACCACTAATAGAGTACAATGCTCTCTTTAGCATGTACCACACCAGACCTCTGCAGCAACTGGAGAGACCACAGAGGTTTCTCACCAAGAAAATTCAGGGCCTCCAAAACATGACTTACATAGAGAGACTGAAACCCCTGTCACTGCATTCTGTATTCTACAGGTTGCTGAGATGCAACTTGTGCCTAGCCTACAGAACAATCACTGACCTTGTCCTAATGGAAATGTTGCACACCTGCAAATCAAATGGAACAAGAGTCAGTCACTCCAGGGATCTCAACCTATCCTGTGGCATCAACAGAACATGCTATAGAGACAGATATATCTCCCAGAGATTGCCACTCCTCTGGAATAAACTCCCAGTTCACATGAAGCAGAGCTCTTCAATGACCCTATTTAAGCGCAACCTAGACAATTGGTTGGGGGATCATAAATTCACCCCAGGGGTGTCACCTTTGTCCCTCATAGACAGGGCAGTCAGTGGCTATCATAGACTCACCCTGCAAATAAAGACCATCTAACCATTGTCAGTTAGAAAACATGGGTATAAAATGGCTAGGCTTGTAAAGGCCCTGGGGCTATTAGCCTAATAAACTCCTTTGAACCTATGAGCAAATTCTGTAAGGGTCAAAGAGTTTGATTGTCAGCTGACTAAAGAATGAGAGACACACCACTCAGTGAGTGGTAAATAATATGTTTGAGATAAGTTTGAAATAAATATATATTAGCTTCACGCTATTGTACAGGAAAATAGCAGATTTTTTAAATTTTTTATTTACTTATTTACTTATTTATTTATTTATTTTTGCTAGAAATACATTTCTCAGATTCCACTTCACAGCATTTCATGGTTGGCATTTTACTGCAGTCACTTTGAAAGAGCGGGACTGTCAAACTGCTAATTTATTTTTCCTTCTAAGTGTACCTATGTGCTGACCTCTCTTAAAACAGGATGGAAGGTACCCACATTTATTTTTCTGCTTTATGAGAGCAAATATAGACAAGTGCATCTGTAATCACTTCCATCTACAGTTAAATGGATGTAGCAGAGATTCCTAGAAAATGCTTTCTCACACTCCTGTCTATTGTCTAAGAGAAAAGACAGCATAAAAAATTCTACACATTCATTTCTGGAAAGTTTATCTATGGATAACCTAATTTCTTGTGAAACCTTGACAGTATTTTATGCTTTTCCTACAAATAACTACTTTGCATCTATGGAATGTAATATAAACAGAAGTTAAATGAATTTGCATGATGACAATATAGACTAATCATCCAAGATGGCAATTAAACCTGCCCTTGCTAAGTTCAAATGGTTCGCTTCGAAGTCAGGAGGCTCTAGATTGACGGTTTCTGGAGCAATAATAACAGAGAGCACACATGTTGGCATTTACAAATTAAAGTATGATCTAACAAATTACTTTCCCTTTCATACAGAAACATGACAGCTCTTAAAAGCTGTAAACATTAATTGAAGAGAAACATGTTAACATCTTCATCCAGTACTGCATCTCTGTGAAGAACTTACTCTAAATTAGTTTGAATTTTATGTCTAGTGGTTAATATGCCAAGTACATTTATTACTTCACTGTAGAAACAACAGGTAGCATATAATTTAATAATCATTGCCAGATCCTGTGTGCTGCATATTTGTAATATTTTATGTTATTTAATGAAGAAATCTTTCAAAGGATGCATTTTATTGCTATAGTTTATATGCATCTGCTTGCATACATTATGTTTGAGTCTATTAGTGAGAAATCTGCAGTTCACTTTTATCATTAAGAAATGCACAGGTATACATAATTTGCAGACACAGTAATTTTAATAAAAATCTTTTATCACTTCTTCATTCACAAGTGATTTCCATTTCCTGTTTACTCACTGACATTTTTAACCACCTAAAAGAACTGGTAGGTATGTGGAAAAAACCCACACACAGTCTCTCTCTTTCTTTCTCATTCTCTCTCTCTCTCTCTCCCCTGCATTCATAAAAGCTTGCACGGAGTGCAAGATTGGTACAGGAGCCCATGCAGGCAATGTGTCTGCCGTGCGATCCAGGAACAGCCTGCAGGGGTGTGCACGAGCGCTCCTGCACTAATCTTACACAGACTAAGCCCTGGTATGCAAATCACCCCATATGCAGGTGAAATACATGCTAATGAGGGGATTTTGCAATCCAGGAAGTTTGCAACAGTCTGTGCAAGACTAGTGTTATCTGCAGAAATGTACTCAGTTTGTAACCGAGTACATTTCTGCAAAATCCAAAACGGATCTATGACAGCCCCAAATAAAGGCTGCATATCATTGAGGAAGCATGCCAATGGCCAAGTATAAGGCCATTGGCATTGCAAACAATACAAAAAATAAAAAAATCAACTTTTATTTTTTTCGCTGATCTCGGCTGTTTAAGCATAGGGCAGCAGTGCGCAAATGGGATCGGGGGGAAAATAAGAAAATAAAGCTAAAATAAGCATTCTAACTAAAATCAGTATTCTGCCATGCAAGTCAATGGTAGGCAGAAGACAACCTGGCCAGTGAGTAGTGGTTACTAAGGGGGGATGCTTAGTGTGAGACATGTAACTATACATTAGCAGGCAATCCTAAGCAAATGAGGGGAAGGATAGTGAATCCCAGTTTTCCCCAGCATGTGAGTCAGGTCCCAACAGTGTCAGAGTATGAATAGCTGGGTGCAAGACTAGGAGGTAGGTGACATCATGGGGGGGGGTGTCAGGCATACTGTAAGTGGATTGGAGGACTGTGGCTTCGGTTTGCTCCTAGCTTAGTGGGTGTGTCTAAACCTGCCTAGCACTCTTTACAAAGTGTAAGCAGGTGTGCGCGCCATGCACCGGGTTTTACAGGAAGAAAAAAGATGTTAAACCAGGAAATAGCAGCAGTGTACACATTTGAGCACTCTGTTTGCGCAGCGTGCACACGGGCTTAAACACGGAGGCAATGGGAAGGGAAAACAGCAGTAGGAAGGTATTCAAGGAAAACTAGCATAGCTGGCAGGTGAAATGTATCATAATCAGCCAATTACACAGGCAGCAGACCAGACCAGTCAGAACACTACTATAAACTAAGCAAACACCTACCCCTCTAGTTTTTCCCACACTCTACACCACCAGTGTATACAAGTGGGGACATTTTAACAAACAAACCTACAAAATGAGAAAGGCTGCAGCAGGCAACATATAACAACATGTGCAAGAGGCTGAGGGTGGTGAGGATGTGAATGCTGCCAAACAACCCACAGTGAGGAGACAGAGAAGAGTGTACAGACCCAGGGTAACCTACCAGGGGCTACATGAACTGGAGATAGTGGAGCGCTATAAGGTGGACAGAGACCTCCTACAGCAAATTGTTGAGCTGTGCCAGCCACACCTGACATACCAAACTGACATACAGGAACCCATCCCAGTGGATACCAAGGTATTTGTAGGCCTAGGTATACTAGCCACAGGTACCTCCCAAAGCACAACTGGGGATATCATGGGGATCTCATAGGCATCAGCATCCAGAGTATTCCACCAGTTCCTGACTGCCATGTCAGCACATGCCAGTGAGCACATATATTTCCTCAACACCTGTGAGGTGTTGACCAGCAATATGTATCTCTTCCACCGAGTAGCAGAATACCCTGAGGTAGTGGGTGCTATAGACTGCACATATGCATCAAAGCACCACCCGGTGAGCAGGGTAGGGCCTACATCAACCGCAGGGGCATCCCCAACATCAACTACCAGGTTGTATGTGATGCCCAGGACATTATAATGAATGTGTGTGCTGGCTGCCCTGGCATCTGACGCAGCTGTACCAGAGATTTGCCAATGGGGACATCCCCTACAGTGGGGAATGCCGGGTACACACTGGAGCTGTGGCTGATGGCACCCATCAGAAAGGCACAAACACCTGAACAACAATGCCATAATGAGGCACACGCATAGGCCAGAAATATAATAGAGCATGTGTTTGGGATGTTCAGGTCACAGTTCCTGTGTCTGGACACATCTGGTAGAGCCTTGCAGTATTCAGCAGTTACATGTACTCAAATTGTTATGGTATGTGCTATGCTACACAATATGATCCTGCGGAAACAGCTGCAGCCGGAACAGCATGGGGCAGGGCCACACAGCCCCCCACCATTGCCAAGGCCTGCACAGGCACTGAGTGATCCAGAGGAGGAACAACCTGAGCCTGCTCCAGTAGGCAGAAGGAGGAGTGCCCAGTATGCCCTGGCCTTGGCAAAGAGGCAACGCATAGCACATGCACTGACACAGTAGGGACCCAGGGAATGACACTTTTCTCTGACTCGCACATATACTAAAAGGGATGCCAAACATGGCACTACCTGTGCTCAAAAATGTATAGGGAGTGTACTATGTGTGCATCTGACATAGACAGCCCTCCAGCACCATCCACAAGTCTGGCACACTCTCAAGGTAAGTCAATAAACCTATCAATTGCCAAATGGAGTAGAATGTGTTGTTACCTGTAGCTATGGTATGGATGTCAGCATGGAAGGGAATTGGGTGGCTGAAAGTTATGGCAGTAGACAGTAGACACCCATAGTAGCACTACGACATTTGTAACACATACTGGAGTCACCATAGTAGCCAGCACTACACAGGGTGACAAAACCCACTGCATGAAATGTGCTGAGTGACATGTGTGTCCATATGACCACACATGCCAGTCAGGAAGGTTCACATACCCAACAACAGTCTCAGCCAGCAGGACAGGTGTAGACAAACCCAAACAGAGCCTGTGCCATGGCCCCAGAATGATGGCTATGGTTAACCCCCCCAGGCCTACACAGACAGACCACAGCAGAGCAGGCAGTGGTATGTAAGTTCTGAAGGGTAGGGAGTCAGACAATAATATGTAGGGCAACCAAAGCCACGATCTGCAGTACACTGGTATGCCTCTAGTCAGCATGATAGTTAGCAATACAGAATGAAATGGAGTGCCTGACATACCAGTACAGTCATAGCAAATGTGTACAAGTTTCATGTGTACCCCCCCAATCCTACATAGTAATGTAATAACAGTCAGGTGTGCCCACCCACTCCTGTGTAGAAATGTAGAAACCGTCAGGTGTGCCCTCCCATCATACATAGTAATGTAATAACAGTCAGGTGTGCCCCCACCAACACTGTGTAGAAATGTAGAAATAGTCAGGTGTACCCCCACATCCTACATAGTAATGTAATAACAGTCAGGTGTGCCCCCCAGTCCTGTGTAGAAATGTAGAAACAGTCAGGTGTGCCCCCCCCCCACTATGCAGAAATGTAGTAACAGACAAAGCCAAATGATTGATGGATACCCTGCAGAGACAGCATGCTACCTGTCAGTGTACAACACAAAGGCCAGCACTGCAGCACAAACTACCTGGACACGATCCGCCCATTCAATACAGACGGCCATACTGGGCATGCTCACACACAGAGAAATGAAGCCAATGTCAGTCAACAACATACTGAAAGGTCATACTGGGCATGATCACACACTTAAACACATGAAGGCCATGACTGCAAACACCAGTGGACCAGACATATCTGGCAGTTGCAGTTGTTGGTGCAGACACTTGTCAGTATGCACGACTCATGGCTTGCACAAACAGTGGATAGGAATACAGACATCTATGTCAGGACAACGCACTATAATAAGCCAAAGGTAGACGTACATAGATGTGTGGAAAAGGGTGACTGTGACAAGGAGCCATCCAGGCATGTCCCACCCAGCACACAGCCAAAGGGCCCCAAACACATGATGTGCAGATGTCACTCACTGCACATACTAGCCACCAGTATCTGTCAGCATTACAGACTATGTGGTGCACGTGCCAGCTGTGCAACATAACTGTACAAGGAAGTAGTCATCTAGCAGCTGTATACAAATACCTGTGACATATGACCCCGAGTGTCCCCACATGTGGTGTGTCAACCCCTAGATGAATGGGTTATGACCCATGCACACATCACCCTCCCCATAGCCCTACTATGACAAGCCTGCTGAGGTCATCCAATAAGAAATACATCTTTGGGAGAATTATAGCCTAGTAATCTCTGTGATGCGTCCCATAACTGTGTACTGCTGTAGTGTGATAAATTAGTTAGGTAGGAGTTCTAACCCCAGACTTGGCAACTGTGTGTGTTTGTGTGCGTGTCTGACTGTGTAGAGAGCAATGCTTTTTAGGGTACTCACACTCCTTACAATTCATATACTCAACTTTGGGAAGGTTGCTGATGTCACCCACCTAGAAATGCACCTCTGGGAAGGTTGTGGCCCAGTAATCTCCATAGCGTGTCTTGTAACTGCTGTAGTATGATAAAGTAGTTAGGTAGGAGTTCTAACCCCAGACTTGGCAACTGTGTGCGTTTGTGCGTGTGTCTGTCTGTCTCTGACTGTGTAGAAAGCAATGCTTTTTAGGGTACTCACACTCCTTACAATTCATATACTCAACTTTGACAAGGCTGCTGATGTCACCTACCTAGAAATACACCTCTGGGAAGGTTGTAGCCCAGTAATCTACATAGTGCATCCGGTAACTGCTTACTGCTGTAGTGTGATAAAGTAGCTAGGTAGGAGTGCTAACCCCAGACTTGGCGACTGCATGTGTGAGTGTTTGTGTGCATGTCTGTCTGTCTCTGACTGTGTGAAAGCAATGCTTTTTAGGGTACTCACACTCCTTACAATTCATATACTCAACTTTGGCAAGGCTGCTGATGGTCACCCACCTAGAATTACACCCCTGGAAGGGATGTAACCCAGTAATCTCCATAGTGCATCCTGTAACTGTGTACTGCTGTAGTGTGATAAAGTAGTTAGGTAGTTGTTCCAATCCCAGACATGGCAAGTGTGTGTGTGTGTGTGTGTGTGTGTGTGTGTGTGTGTGTGTGTGTGTGTGTGTGTGTGTGTGTGTGTGTGTGTGTGTGTCTGTCTGACCCTGTCTGTGTAGAAAGCAATGCTTTTTAGGGTACTCACACTCCTTGCAATTCATATACTCAACTTTGGCAAGGCTGCTGATGTCACCCACCTAGACATACACCTCTGGGAAGTTTGTAGTCCCGTAATATCTGTAGTGTGTCCTGTAACTGTGTTCTGCTGTAGTGTGATGTAGAACTGTAGTAGGGTTCCATCCCCACCTATGGCAGTTCTGGATGTTTTGTGTGTGTTTCAATGTCTGTGTATGGGGCAATGCATTATAGGCTAGTCACACTCACTACATTTCAAATGCCCTACTTTGACAATCCTGCTGATGTCATTTATTGTGAAATACACCTTTGGGGAAGGATTTCTCTAGTAATCACTGTGGTGCGTCCAATAACAGTTCCATGCTGTAGTATGATATAGACCTCTGTTAGGGGTTCTATACCCACACATGTTGGTTGTGGATGTTTTGTGTGTGTCTCACTGTCTGTGTAGGGAGCAATGCATTTTAGGCTAGTCACACACACAGTACATTTAAAATGGCCTACTTTGGCAAGCCTGCTGATGTCATTCATTGTGAAATACACCTTTGGGGAAGGAGTTCTCTAGTAATCCCTGTGGTGTGTCCTATAACAGCTCCATGCTGTGGTGTGATATAGACCTCTGTTAGGGGTTTTATACCCACATATGTCAGTTGTGAATGTTTTGTGTGTGTGTGTCACTGTCTGTGTAGGGAGCAATATATTTTAGGCTAGTCACACTCACTACAATTCGAATGTCCTACTTTGGCAATCCTGCTGTCATCCAATGTGAGCTACACCTTTGGGGAAGCATACTCCAGTACTCTCTGTGGCATGTACTATAACTGCATAGTGCTGTAGTGTAATGAACTACTTAGGTAGGGGTTCTACTCCCAGACATGACAGGTGCGTGCATGTGTGTGTGTGTGTTGTGTGTGTGTTTGTAACACGTATCCTGTGTGGAGGTGGTTGTGAGTGTGTGACACCAGTGGCCAATGTGGGGTGTGTTTTTCATATTTCTTATATGGTGGCCCTACTACATATCACAATTTCCACCATACAGGGATACAGATGTGAAATAGCTGAGAGGCTGGGGTGCAAAGCCATACCCATACACAGTTAGCAACCCTAGTATTACCCAGACCACAGTCTCAACCCATGTCTCATACACACGCACACACACACACACACACACACACACACACACACACACACATGCCTAGGCAACAGCCAAGATGGCGGTAGTACACTGAATATTGGCCAGTGATGCTAACTATGGGGTGATAGCTGTGGGCTACAGAGGGCATGGCACCCTGTCCATCTGTCCAATATGCATGTACATGCAGACAGTGCACCTTCCCCATGTTCCCCAATGGACACCTAAAACGCCTGTGGTGCCATCATATGTGACCTACAAAGGACATACCATGCCTGACAACATGCCCTCTATTGACACCAGGGAATGCGATTAACATACTATCAATTTAGGTGCAGAGTAAACCTGCTGCCATTTACCAGTTCCTACCACATGTGGGCAAGACTGGCACATCTGATGATAATCTGTGTTCACAACATGGGCCAGCCACTACAGGTACAGTTCCACATGTCACTGTACATGCATGTGGGAGGTGTGCACATCCCAGACACCGTCCATGTCATAGACTAAGGAACACATACATGGCAAGTGATGCACAGCATTGTCTACACACAATAGTCACCCAGGTGACTGGATAGGGGATACAATACCCAGCTGTGTGGGCAAATGCAAACACTACAGCCCTGAGCCACAATGCAGACCATCATCATGTGGCCTGATGCCAAGGTATACCCATCGCCTAGCCTTGTACAGCCATCTGGCACAGTCAACCACCACACACCCATGCAGACATGCACCCATGCATGTCAATACTGGCACCGTGTGTTTGTGTTTGTGTGTTGTATGGTGCGTATTTTCACATCCACACTCCCTACAACCCCCATGTGCATACTGAAGCATGCTGTCTGATATCAGACACCTCCCCATACCCTTTGCCCATACAACCCCCGTATGACCTGTGTGGTGCATGTGATACCTGCACAGTGATGTGTTGTGGCAATCCCACTACTTATGAGTTGTAATCCTGGCCTTGCCAAGTGTGTCAATGTGTGTGCATCCCTGTGATAGTGTAGCTGTGTTGATACTGGCACCTGTTCATGTGGACAGGCACGTGTACATCACCTACTGTATAGCTACCATATCCCTGTTGCAGATGTCACTCACCATCTCATATATGTTCTGAAGGCTCCACAATAGGTAACCCATGTGGCGCATCCAATAACTGCATGGAACTGTGGTAGCACTACATAGTCATCAGGGGTTTGATACCCTGTGCTGGTAGGTATGTGACACAAACATGCTTAGGTTTTACTCTCCCACCACTCCCTGACTTGTCTTTGCCTCTGTCTGCCTCTCCAACTCCATTGCTGGTAGATGTGGAGACCTACACCTGCTTTGCTTGGCAGCAGCATGTGTATTTTAAGTGATGCTCATGATCAGCTGATGGCCTGTCCATGAATTGCAGCCCTCCCCTAGCTGATTGCATGTGGAACAGCTGTGGTAACATTCACATAGCCAAATGCATGGAAACACACTCCAATATCTAGGAACATAATGTTGGTATTGGCCCTTTTCATTCACTGTGAGCAGGAACTAGATCTGTTGTTTGGCAAACAGCATCTCAGATGGATTGGGGATTTACCTCTAACAACATACACTGTGGAAACAGGGCAACACACAGGAGGGGGATGTGGTTGACCTGACTACAGACTGTAAGTGCTGCTATACTGAATTTGGAGTACTGTTGATTTAACAGTGTGTGTGTGGATATGACTGTCCTACATGTCTCAATACCTGCCATGTCAGTTCCATGTTTATGAGGAATCCCCATCTGCAGAGTCATCTGCAGACAGGGCAGTGTGTTGTGCCTTTGGTTTAATGTGTTACCAACAGCGCTTCTATTTGTGGACTGCACAAGGTAGTGTGAGGATTGCAGTCTGTAGATGGTGAAAGCCGTGACAGTTACTGGCTTCTTATCCCTCATAGGACATATGTTGCAACAAACCCTGTTACAACAGTAAATGTATGAAGTTATAACAGCAACATGTCATTATTGGCCCTGTGTACATGCTTCCTGCCACAACTCTGTCAACCTGTGTACATATGTCGTGCATGAAGTGGTGCATATGTGCTGTACACCATAATTAGTGTCATCCTATCTGATAACAAGCCAGTGAGATATCAGACTGCTACACATGTTATGTACAGTAGGGGTTATATTTAATGACATAACCTGGACATTCTGTGGATGTTTGTACAGTACTGAGGTCTGTGTACTTATGGTGAATGTTGACAGTGTGTGTATTGTTAATATGTACTTTAGCCTGTGTACAGACTGTGGTAGATGTCATTGTTCTAGGTCCCATCCTATCTGATATTACATGCTGCTCCACTGTATGGTACCGTATTGGTGTACATGTTTGTTGGGCCATACACACACATGTCCCATACCACAGACAGCCATCAGACCAAACTGTGTAGCAGCCCAGTATATGTAGGGTCAGTCTGTGAGTGGCACATATGAGGATGGTGTCAAACAGATAGTCCATATACTGTTATATTATGCTAGCTTAACATATGTGGCTGTGGCTGTGTTCACATTGGTCGTGGTTATGCACTTTCACACAGGTTTATCTTACCCTGTGCTGTGACATGCCTGCAGAGCCTGCTATATATGCAGGTACATGTGCATTCCCCCATATGAGTTGTAGGCCAGTGCTGAGCCAGTCTGCCTGTAGCCTGCTCAATGCATTGTTACATGCCTAGCAGCTTAGTGTACTTACCCAGTGAGATGTCATGTGCAGATACTTCCCATATTTACTGCTGCCAGGCCTCCCTTAACAGTCATGTATGTCAGACATAGCAGTGGGATGCTGTACAGATGTATGTCAATATCTAGTGGGTGGTATGTGGCCATGGCACCCCTGTACCAGGGGTTATTATGCATCAGGCCAGACAGGGGTGTGTGAATGCATAACCTATGGTGGCAAATATATTCCAGTTGTTATGTGTTATACCCATCTACATGGCTGTCTGCATTCATATTGTCAGGCATGGTATACATGTTTAGCACTAAGGGGTTATGTGTACACCTCTGGACTGTACAGAGTGTGTCAGAATGTCCACATATATTGGCCAATATCTCTACTACAGTCCACAGGGACATTATGTGCTAGCAGTGGTGCTTTACTATGATGTCCTTAGGATGTATGTCAGTAGCCAATGGCACACATGTTATAAGCAGATGTGACCTCCAACGTGCACCATGTCTGTGCAGACAATCCCAATGACAGTAGGAATAGTCTACTAATATACCTGCTATATATACCTTACATCACCTTGCACTATGACTGTGGGACTATAGAGGCTGGGGTAGGGCTACACTCCATGTCCAGGACACATGGTGGAAATATATGTACATATTATTATCCTGATAGCCATATATATATATATATATATATATATATATATATATATATATATATATATATATATATATATATATGATTACACATGTGTAGTACTTGCAATCACCACTGTCATGGCAACCACCTACTCTAACTCCCTATATCATGTGAGCGTGGTCCCTTTACATTGCCTATGTGATGGACATCCTTCTTGTGTGTGGGTATCAGTGTTAAAAGAAAGCATGTAGCAATATCTCTTACAGGAGAACCGGCACACTCAGGGCAGGTACATATTTGTAGGAGGTTCCAGAAATACAGACAGAGTGTGAGTAGAGTTGTGTTATACTTTGTATAGTACTGGTGTTACAGGGTTTGAGTGTACATACCAGTTTACATTGGAATGCAGTCTGTCTGCATAGCTGTCAACTGTGGGCCTATCCTCTTGATGGCCAGAGGTGTGCCTATCATGTTTTGTCTGTCCACCACACAGGTCCTGTGTCAGATATTTCACTGGCAGTGTGTGTGTTGAGTGTTATCAGTACATGGCTACATCCATTCATGTTTCTAACCTCAAATCCCTGACTAAGGGTATGTTGCAGACTATCCTGTAACACCAGCGACTTGCTTAGTGTATGACAACAGGTTTCTACTTATGGGCCTGTGTTCCAGCCTCTGTCCACCACCTACATACCAAGTTTTGCACATATGACATGCTGTCAGGGGTTGCTCTGTAGTGGGCTGAGAGTATATCACGCTGCCATTCCTGCCATCTGTCTACTGCTGTTGTATCCCCACACATATGGTGCGGCTGGGGCCATATATGTGTGGGCTTCACTTACACAATATATGTGTGCCCTTATGCACTCCAGAGGCCAGTGTATGTAACAGTGGTATATGGCCCTTTATTATTGAGTCTAGGGGGAGGATGCACCATAAATAACCTAGGCTGTTACAACATGTGGGGTTATCAGGGGTGAGCTGCCTTAAGGTATCTGGATGTACATTACCATACAATTCACCTATATTTAAATTAATTACATAAACTGGGTTAATGCAGGCATACTGCCTCCTGCCATACAGACTGTTCTGTTTGTCAGTGTGCTTGTGATGGTGTCAGTTATGCCTTGTTATGTAACAGTTACATCCCATTGTGTCAACTGAGGTCTTTACCACCTAGTGATTGTGTACAAAGTGTAGATTGAGGCTGCTGAACTATACACCTGCATTACTTACTGTTGATTGTTTGGTATCCTGTGGCCCAGTCTGTCTTTACTATTGTACTATTTGAAGGGCTCGGCCTGGACAGCAACATTTGTAAAACTTTCCAGACTACTGTATCAGTATAACTGTTTCACAGTTGCATTACTCTATTTATATGGATGTCAGTGTCTGAACAGCTATATGACATGGCATATACAACTGTAATAGTACACAAATAAAAGTTTTCCATTTATGCAAACCTGTGTGTGGTGTTATATCTTATGACCTCTCTGTGGGTATATGTTGCAGGTAACGATTGTCATTTGTATGGGTGGTTCATACAGTGTCCAGTTGTTAAGGTGTTAACTGTAGGCATAGTGGCTGTTCCATATTGTGTGCACCTTCTACATATGTATCGTACTATACATATCTCTGTGTGTATGTGCAGTCACATATATATCTATACATATGTGTATATATATATATATATATATATATATATATATATATATATATATAAATATATATATCTGCATCTGCATATATGTGTCTGTGTATATGTATCCTAGGGATGTTGATAGCTTCCATAGGTTCATAGGTTCATAGGTTGGTACTAGGCTATCAGCCCTAGGGCCTATACAAGCCTAGCCATAACAATTCCCTGGCTATTTCTTCCCACATTATTTACTTTCCTGGACCCCTGTCTAGCAGGGCGACTGACATGATCCCTGGGGTGAATTTCCTTTCTCCCATCCAATCGTCAAGGTTCCTCTTGAAGAGGTCCAAAGAGGCACTCTGCTTGACATGTATGGGCAATCTCTGGGTCAGGAACCTATCCCTCCAGCATGTTTTGTTTATTGTGATGACAAGGTTTAGATCCCTGGAGCTCTGAGGGATTGGGATTTCTTTAAGTGTAGCATGTCCAACAGCTCTGGGTTTGACATGGCCTTGTATGTTAAGCAGAGATCGCGACAGAGTATAGCTGGAGTTTTTTAAGGCGGTCAGCGTAGGGCATCTGCTTTAGGCCTGTGATTCTTTTAGTGAGGTATTTCTGAGGCCTTTCCAGTTGTTGCAGATGTCTTGAGAGGTACATACCAAATGGGGCATTGTATTCTATAATGGGTCTAATGAGGGATGAGTACAGTGGGACAATGACCTCCTTTTTTCTGGATGAAAAGCCCTTTGTGATGAGGTGTGCCACATAGAAGGATTTCCTGACTGTTGTGGCGATGTGGTTATCAAAGGTGAGACCACTGTCCACCTGTGTCCCTAAGTCTCTTATCACACTTTCTGTGTTTAGTGTACTGCCACCTATATGGTAATTCATGGATACATGTTTTTTCCCAAAGGGATAACAATACATTTCTTGGCATTGAGCTTGAGCCCATGGCTCTGGCACCAAGCATCTGTTTCTGTAAGGCCCTTTTGTGAGTATCCACATCATTTGGGGATTCAATAATGGCTCCCAGTTTGCAGTCATCTGCAAACTTTGTTAACCAGAGTCCCTTAGTGTTGACCTGTACTTCAGAGAAGTAGATGCCAAACAAGAGCAGCCCCAGGACTGAACCCTGAGGTACTCCACTTGTCACTTGTCTGGAGCTGGATTTGGAGTTGGCTACTTTTACAGTGTGGGTTCTATCAGTAAGCCATTTAGCAACCCATTGGGTGACATAGGGATTAATGCCCAACTTACTAAGTTTATCTATGATTCCAGAGTGGGGGATGGTGTCAAAGGTCTTGGCAAGGTCTAGATAGGCTGTGTGGACCACCTTACCCATGTCAATGGCTCTGGAGACTGATTCAAAGAAGTCAATCAGGTTCAGAAGACAAGATCGACCCTTCACAAACCCAAACTGGGTGGGGTCCAGTGTTTGAAGGTTGCCAATGTCTTTGTTTATAAGTTCCATGATAATACGCTCCATGGCCTTGCAGATAAGGCTTGTCAGACTGATGGGACGGTAGTTTCCGGGATCCAAGGTGGATCCCCCTTGTGGATTGGGATAACTGTAGCTCTGCACCACTCAGTGGGCACGAAACCATTACCTATGGGAGCCAGACTGTACTGCATATGTTACCGATACCAGCCTGACATCATACAGGTGGGATGGAGTACTGTTAACATCTTGTGCCCATGTCAGGTCAGGTCCTGGTTATGGGATCTGCACCACTTGGTAGTGTATTGCAGGGTAGATGTGTTTGGCCGTGGGGGGTATACCTATTTGTATAAGACATATATTGTTTGGGGCCTCTCAACCTCATTAACGGTGCATGTGGACATATATGTTTTTGCTATTTTCCCATTGTTATATACAGATGTTTGTCCATATTTACCTATATAGATATATATCTATATATCTACTTACATAAATATAACTATGTCCGTATATACATATATATATATATATATATATATATATATATATATATATGCTTACATATATATATAACCTGCTGTATATATTTAGACATATAGATGTAGACATATATATCTCTGGATGTAGGCATTTGTATGTATATATGTTTATATATATATATATATATATATATATATATATATATATATATATATATACATATATAGATATGTTGTATCTGTTTAGATATTAATATATTTACACACACACATGCATCTACATTTTGGAATAAATTCTGTGTACTGTTGAATGACTGGGCTGGATGATATGTTTGTGAATACATCAGGATTATGTATATATGACATGGCTTAGTGGTAAATCACTTTGTCAATGGGGTTCAGGGTCCTGGTTTTGAGCCTTGCAAAGGCCGTTTATTTTGTTGTTGGGCAGAAAAAGGGCCGTTGGATACAAAGTGATTAAGGCACTTTTGAGTAGTTGTAAGCTGGTTTGCACGGGTTTGCGCGGAGGTAAGCACTGCTAACTTCTGGTTAGAGTTTCTTATACTCAGTTAGCTTCTAAATTGCTTATCCACTGTAGGCATTGCTTACCTCCACGCAAACAGTCTTAAACCCACTTACTGCTGCTTAACAGTGCTTACTCCTGCTACCCCGAGATAATTTCTTTAAAAGAAAAGAGAAAGGGGTTGATAGGAAAGTGGTGAAAAAAGGGGGCACAAAGAGGGAAAGACAGTGGGGAAAATAGCCAAGGATGTGCAGAAAGGGTGTAGGGAAGGTCCATAGCTGCCCATTTCTCTACAGCAGCAGCTATGCATATACACTGAATTTGGAGGTAGATTTGGACATTCACACCCCTGGGAGGGGGTGAGGACAACAATAATAAGTTGTGATGCCTATTAGACCAGATTACATGTGTCCAGTGGACACATGTGTGAAACGGACAGCTATGTATGGGGTGAGATTTTTTTGTGGGAACAGATTGCCCCTTTTTTTTTTCAGGTGAGAGTGAGATGTTGGGGAAGGGTAGTAGGTATATTTGGGGAGGTAGGTTGCATAGGTTAACAGACAAGAGAAACAAGATGCATACAGGGGCAGTATATGACACATGTAGGGGGTAAACACCTTGATGGGGAGGGGTGTTGGGAAATCAGAAGCCCATGAGCCCCCTAGTGGGAACAGTGGGACTGAGGTCCCCACCCATGGGCAGTTACTACTGCACCTTCACAGCCCCGATGGTGGCTGTGCTGGGGGCTGAGTCACAGAGCCAGACTGATGCTCTAGTTGTGACACACAGCCCTCAAGCTAGCGTAGAAGATCACCAAGCTGCTGGTTGATATCTCTATGCACCACAACCCGACCTGGCAATGGGTGACAGGTGCCTGTCCTCGCCCGCTCCCAGGGGGGTGAGCCCCATCCCCTGAGGTGGTTCCACCCAAAAGTGGTGCAGGACCAACGGACAGGGAGGTCCCGGGTTGGGCCCCAGACATGCTGGTGCCCGGTGCCACGGCCAGCTGAGTTGGAACAGGTGGGTCCGCTGGCACCGGCCTTCCCAAGCATGCTATAGTGTTTAGATTTCATCATCATATGTAGTTTAGTAATCGTCAACACATTCCAGGGTTAGGTATAACAGCATGCATAGATATTCCCATTAACCCAGACACCAGATACGGAACAATTGCATAACAAACAGAACACATGCATATATGTGACCATAGTGGTAGTAAGAACAGCATGCAGGTACATTGATAGCACCATGCCACCAATGTTGGAATAATTTAATATAGCACATGCATGGGAACAATTAAAATATTTATCAAGCAATTGGACATTATCAGAACATAGGTGTCATTACAACAATATGTTGATTTTTGTTGGAGATATGGTGGGGGGGGAGATGTCAATTAACAACTAGTATATTCATGTAGTCCATATTACTTCTTAGTCAGTGCTGTTATCTGTACCTTACAAGTCTTACTACACTACCCTATAGCCTTAGTTTGGACAGTGATATGGCTGTCATCATCATTACACATGAACTGGTTTTACCTGCAGTATACACCTCTTACCTGGTATACCTGTGGAGGGAATGTTTGTTAACGCTAACTGTTTCTGCACATACTCCTAGATTCCAGGTTGATGTTGTGCACATAGCTATCCAACTCTTTCTGCACAGACTCTGGCCATGTGTTGACCACATGCTGGTGTGCCGGGACATATCTAGAATATTGCCCTCTTCTACCTTTAGTGACCTGACACACACATATACATGCTTTCCTACACAGTTATATTATGTAGCACAGTGTGGGTGACAGTGATCAGTGATACTTTATTATTCAGAGAAACTGCAACACTCACAATTCCCTACAATGCCAGAGTGAATAGTACCAGTACAGGTTATAATGGTCTTTATTTCTCAGCACAGTGTTCGTATCCATCATACCTGTGGGAGCAATGTTTGTTAGCACTACCTGACTGTTGTCATGCAAACTTCCAGATTACACATTAGTATTATGCACATACATCTCACTCTGTTACTGTACACACTCTGGTCACAGCTTGACAACATGGAAGTGTAGATAGGACATACTTGAAATATTACTCTCCTAACAGTTTTGGGGGTTGCTACAGTGATAGGTTTGTTCTCATAGATGTTTGACAATCACCTGTATTCCCTGTTTGCTGGCTAAACATCTGGGATCATCCCACAGACTTATCAGGGGGACAGGCAGCAGATATGGGCCCATATACTGGACATTCTGGCCTCATCTGTACAGTTGTGGGGTATGATTCTTTATGCAGCCTACATCCACTCCCAGGATTCAGACCATGGCTGTGTCTTCTACAACTTAATCACTGTCCATCACAGATGTGTCTGCTATATAGTTATTGCTGTATATCTCCTATCTGCTTTCAGATATGGGCCACTTTACTGGACATTCTGGACATATCTGTACAGATGTGGGGTATGATTCTGTATGCAGACTACTACCACTGGCAGGATTCAAACCATGGCTGTGTGTGCTAAACAAAACAACAGCTCACATCTCAGTTGCATGTGCTATGTTGGTTTTGTTGTCTGTTTTCTGTCTATGTGTCTGTCAGTGGTGCTAAATGGCCTCTGGGGATTACACCAGTCATATACAGGCATTCCTACAAATTCAATTTATGGTGCATGGTGTGGGTAACAGTGCTTAATACAACAGTACTATTACATGATTGCAAATCTACATTATCATATGATACCAGAGTATACACATGCAGTCCAGCAGTTAGACCTTTATTGTCAGGCTGTTACGCTTTTATTTATATACATACTATATGAGACTCTTCCTGCCATATTCTCCAGTGTATGGAGTACTTGCCTTGAATAATACAGGTTTTATGCAGGCAATTGATTTACTACTACTTTTGGTTTTATTTCCTATGACAGTAAATGCATGAGTATTACTGACCTGCCTAGCATCGCAACCTCGCCAGGCAACTGACGTGGGCCTCCTGGTTTGTAGCCCGCTCCATTGCAGCTGTGGGGGACATAAGAGGAATATTTAGCCATACCTATACATGATATACCTGAGCTGGCAATTATTACACACATAGTGGGGTGAAACTTACACACAACTGGAACATCCCCTGTCACTCTAGCCTCTTGGATCCACTGGTCCAATAAGTCTCCTTACACCTCTTCAGGTCAGCACAGAGATGCCTGACCTGCTCACCAGTTCGAGATATGTCAGTGGCACTGGTGAGGTCACGGGTGAGATGGTCCCTGGCCTCCGCCTTATATTGGGAGCCCTGGTACTGGCCCTGCAGCAGTCTCTGATCATGGTCTTTGACAAAGAGTCCTGCCATGACTCTGGACTCCTGGATGCACCAGCACTGTGCCCGAAAGCGCACACCTTCTCCCCTTACTGCCATTGTGCCTGCAAGGGGAAGCTACAACCAGTTATGAAATGTATTCCCGCTTCTTGGGTTTAAGTGAAGCTGATTTCCCACACTTTTCCGTGATTGTCCGGTTTTGAAAAGGCTAGGCTATGGGCAAACCTGCTAACCTAGGGTTGGCATTGTTTAAAGGTGTATAACACTGGGCACATTGAATTAGCTGGCCTACACATTGCTTGCACCTCCTAAGTTGGCCTTTGCAATGCTTAGCATTGCTTACATTAGAATTTGCATTATAATTCCTTTTTGGCATTGATTTATTATTCATTACACCTTACATGTATGCCTGGTATCCATGAGTCATGTATACGTACAATGTATGGGGCCCTTGTGTTTTACTGGGGACTTCAACACTCTATTACAATTACACCTAACTTCTGGGCTTACTGCTGTACTCTAGTTCACATATTTATGTTATGTAGTGGGTCAAGGCACATATGTCTGTATGCTGATTTCTTTCACAGATTCAGTTTGATTTTACTATGGTGAAGATGTGTTTGCTGATACCTTGCTCTTCTGTACTTCTGTGATGACTTGTTGGTTAACTACTGTGACTATGGTGTATAGGGTCCTGGGTTCAAGTCTTGTGTGGCTGTTTATTTTGTTGATTGGCAGAACAAGGGCCATTGGATACAGAGTGATTAAGGCACTTTTGAGCATTTGTAAGTGGGTTTGTGCAAGGGTAAGCAATGCTAACCTCCGGTTACATATGCTTACAGAGAGATAGCTTCAGAATTGCTTAACCTGTGTGCACATTGCTTACCCCCACACAAAAAGGCTTAAACCCGCTTACTAGTGCTTAAATATGCTTACTACTGCTTATTGGTGCTTAAACCTGCTTACTAGTGCTTTATTCATTATGATACTGACACCTCACATGTGCATTTATTGCAGTACTCCAGTTCATAAATATATGTTATTTAGTGGGTAATGCAACATAAATATTAGTCATAATATGCTTTACCACGGAAAATGGACTGTTCTGCAGTGGGACTCGAACTGGGAATGCCTGCTCCTAAGGCGAATGCTCTGCCCACTACACTATTGTTATGCTGCTTCATTTGCATATATCTTCCTTGTTATCCTCTTCAGCAATTTAAGCTGCATTAACCGTAGCTAAGCGATGGGCACACCCGCGCACCTACAGTTAGCTTTAATCGGAATTAAAAAAAAAAAGAAATGGGTTTGTTCATTTTATTTCTGTATACTTTTGCTGTTGTACATGAGGGGGACTGTTGGTGGGGATATGCGGACACCTATGAGCGGTCTTGCTCATTTCCTACCCCTTTCTGCTATTCTTCATTGCGGGGGGGTGTATATTCTGAGACCTCTGCTCTCAGACACAACCCCTGCACTCTTACATGCACCATGTAAGATTAGGAGCTCAGGCAGCGCTCCTCATTACTATGCATATCACGCTGTCATCCTGCTCCTAAACGGTCGCCTATGTGTAGGACTAAGCTAGCCCTGCATGGAGGAATAGTAAATCTGGGGGCATATCATTTAAAACAGAGGTGGTATTTGCATCTAGCCTTAGCTGCCATACCAGTTTGTGATATTCTAACTTACTTTCCCAAGGACCACCCCTGGCATTGGTAGGTACTACTTCCAGAATAAAAAAGTAAAAACCTCTTATTGCCAGTATATGTTAACTTATGCTTATAAAGTGCATTCTTTTTTTTACTGTGCTCCAAGTCATAAATGTGTTCATAAATTCACTTTTTTAGAGTGCATTTAGTTTTTCCTATTTAAAACGAGTGATAAAAGTCACAAAAACCAATATAATCAACTCCTTTTGTATTACAACTGTATGTACAATGTAATTTCATTTTATAAGGGATGGTATCAAGTTTCAAAGAACATCCCTGATAAACAAATTTACATTGTGCACAAGACCCACACTTACCATACCTTAAGGTTTTCTGTGTAGTCCTGCAGTAAAAAAATATACTTTTTACGTAGGGGAATTAATTTATGCACACCAGATGTTATAGATGAATCTGGGATAAAAGCTCAGAACAATGCAGATAAGAGCAGCTGTAGCACAGCTGTCCTACCAAGAAATGTGCCTACAGTTGTTTCACTTGTGTCTGGCATTTTTGTTACACTTATTCGTAGGAACAGGACCATTGGTGGGTTATAATCCCAACATAAATTAGCCTTATGCTGCTACTATGGATGCCACTTGCACTTATTTTATTTGGGTTCCAATGCTTATTCACCATAAATGTTATAATCCAATCTCCAAGTTAATTGCAGTTACAGAGAGCCATATATACTAACTCTGACATACTGCTGTGTCTTGAAGTATTCTGCCATCTCGGAGGTCCAGTGGTCTTGGCATTAGTATATGCAAGTAGTGTGGGTGTGAGGGTACAGCCCAACATTGAGAGGTACAGGGAGTTTGCCTCCTAAAATATGATTTAAATGTGTAGCATCAATTTTCAAACTTGTCTACTATTTGTTTTAAATCACATTTACATTTTTGTAACTTTGACATTTGTATATTCAAGTCTCCAAATTGTGACTGTCATTTTATTTTTCATACTAAAAAAAACAAGCAGAAACTTCACAATGTGGAGGGTGTAAAGTTCACTCCTTGAAATATGTTATGCACCTAGTTCGCTAATAAAAATCAAACTTTAAAATACATACTACAAAATAATAAAATAAAATAGTAGGTAGTCCAAAGCTGAGTTAAGAATGGAATATCCTTTACTGAAACACACAAACAAGATCCTAATTGAGTATAATGAAAAACATTAAAGACATTCATTATTTATATATAATCAAGTTATTTGGAGCAAGGGAGTGGTTACAGAGGGTGGTTCTCACACCCTACACACTGTGAAGTTTCTGCTTGGTTTGTTTTTGACCCAGTATAGGCTGCATACTGGGTTTTCTGAGACTTCGAGGGATACTACGAATTTTTCTTTTTAGTTTACATACTATATCACAAGTATATAATCTCTCACTTTTTTCTTCACAGATGCTACTTAATGGTAACAGTAGACAACAACATTACACAAAATTCAAGTTTTATTATTCCCTTTAACTCATACATAATAGTGACATATACAGAAGCGCCTAATTTAAGGATTCCTCCCATACTTCCTAACCATGCATAGGTTCACAGGTTCATAGATTGGTAATAGGCTATCGGCCCTAGGGCCTATAAAAGCCTAGCCATAACAATTCCCTGGCTATTTCTTCCCACAGTGTTTACTTCCCTGGACCTCTGTCTAGCAGGGCGACTGACGTGATCCCCGGGGTGAATTTCCTATCTCCCATCCAATCATCAAGGTTCCTTGATTTGCCACTGGCTCCCCATTTAAAACTCACCACTGTCTAAATCTTAAACAGCTTGGTTGGCTAGAACATCAAAACCAGATACTTTTTCAACAACTTATCATCACCCATAAAATATTACATCAGCCCACCAACACCCCTATTCTCAGTAGCCTCATATCTCCCTATAGTAATCTCACTACCCTTCGCTCAGCGAATAAATTACAAGTAACCATCCAGAAATCCTTTAACAAAGCAGGAGACTCCCTCTTCTCTAATTCAGTAGGGAGAATCTGGAACAGGCTTCCCAGCAATCTACAATTACTTTCACCGTTACCACTCTTCTAGAATCAAATAAAACTACTCCTTAAAACCCAGTGGCTTTGCCCATGCACTAACCCAGATTAAAACTAAATGCAGTATTACTGTTTTCACACTCTTTCAATAACCAAACCTAATTACTAATGTTGCTTTTTGGCTTTAATCTTCTCCTGTCTTCTAGTGCCCATAAACTACACTGTAATACATAAAATAAGAATATTCCCCCTATTCCAAGCACCTGCATTTCAACCTTATATGTAGTTCTTTCTGTTTTTCTAGTGGGTATAATCCTTATCATACCCAATAACCACCTAAATCCATCGTACCTTTCCTACTTTTCTCTAAGACAAATGTCTATCCTTTTACCTAATCATCTGCTTACATTGGGGGGGGGGGACTTTCTGAAATTCAATCAATGAAGAAAAGGTATATGAATTTTTATTGATGTGTATTTTTGTCTTCTGTCTTTATTGTCTATTTCATTTTTTCATCTTTATAAGCATTCATTGTCCTGTCCCAACATGAAGCTTAGGTTTATTGTTTTAGAGCAGCTTACACCGGATGGTAGAGGGGGTGATTGGGAGAGTAAACTGGAATATAAAGAGCTTATATGGCAACTAAGGTTGGACGCTGCAAAATGGCCAGGGCTTAATGACAACATGAACTTGAGCAGTGTTTTGAAATTAAGAAGAGCCAAATTATAATAATACAACATAAAATTGGTATATTCACATACTTAATACACTCCCAAAGAATTGATTCATACATTTTTATTATTTTGATTTTTTATATTTACTCACTATTTTTTACTTATTTATTTATTTTTTTCTTCATACTTATTTAGTATTCATTAGCATTTATTATCTTGATCGCAATATGATTCATTTAATGTTTTATTGTTGTTGAACAATGTTTAGCAAGAAGTTTATGTTTCGAGCCTTTATGTATATGAGAAATATTATGACAAGGCTATTTAACTGGTTTTACATGTAGCCCTTTTAATACCAAGCACTTGCAGGTGATATTTTAAACTTAATTGATCACATGATTTTTTTAGTATTTAAATAGGAGCAGTTGTTACATGGTGTTCATCTTGATAAAGCTCAGTATTGCACTGAGCGAAAGCGCTTGAGGGATTTGTTACTGTGTGGTTTTTATCCAATAAATTTGTTCGTTGAATTTCACCTACTGGATTTTCATTTACCTTCTTTCTGCTGTGGACTACATTTTTTGGTTTCTTGGCTTCAGTTGGTCGTTTGTGTTCACTTTCTTCGTTTTTGTGTTGTTCCATGGTGGAAGAAGATGTGCAATGCGACTTCATGGATACTCCACAAATGTTAAGAACATCTGAAGACAACGGTCCGGTCACTCGTTCTGAATTTAACAAAGTGTTGGAGATGCTGAAACAACTTACAAACAAACTTTCAGTAAGTAACTCTGATTCAGTCTTCACGTTGCCAGGCAACCAGCAACAAGGCCTGGTACCTAAAAGAAGGCGTGTTTCCGGCGAACGTTCTCCCACGAGTAGTGGCGTTCAATCTAGTACTACTAACCAGCAGGCAATCACCAAACGGACTAATAAACCTAACAACCAGTTGGCAGGAGACGCAAGTGGACAGGCCAATGTATTTGATTTCAACATATGGGCGGGCCAGCAGTTCTGGTTCCAACAAGGTACTGTAAATTCTAACAACAACGCTCATATTGAGCAGGACTTTAATACTTTATGGGACAAACTATATGCTTTCAAATCTAATCAATTAGAAATTGATTACTTAAAAGAATGTGTAAAAGTTGAGAGGGTCCCAAAAGGATTGAGATGTTTTAAATTTCCAAATAATGTACAGAAGGGGTCTGCCTACTATAAGAAGTTATGTAGCATTTTTAACCGAGCGGGGATTGAGATGTTAGAGGTTATGATATCAGAGTATGAAGCGAAGGCTGATACTCTGCTTAAGGAGTTGAATGGTTTAAACAACACAATGGTTAAGGATGTTAATTTCTATTCAGTAAAACCAAATTATGACAACATTTTTGATGAGGTAGACCAATTTTGTAACAAAGTGTTGAACCGTAAAAAACACAAACTTGAAAGAGACCTTAGGGAATACAATGAAGGTATAGCCTACCCACTTCCAATGAAGACCAGATGGGCTAATCACAACCCCTCGCAGCTGTTTAGTGTCCATAACAATAATGACACTGATACAAATGTTGAGGTACCCAGAAGGAGTGAGAGGTTGGCAGAAAAGGAAAGAAAAAACTCACACCAGGATTTTACATTTCCCCCAGACAAATCAGGGGGGAGGGGGACCAGATTTCCACCGAGGAGATGGAACAACTGATTGTGAATGTCCATTCACAGTTGGACCCAGATTTTCATGTGAATTCAGACAAGTTTCCCAACCTTTCCGAGAAATTCACTGTGATAACTGAGAATAACTTTTCTGTATATAATTTTATGGACATACACATTAGTGAAGAGCACTTTGTTTTGTTTACAAGAGGTATGCACTTTGTACCAGCACGACCATTTAATTTAGAAGCAGAGTTAATAGATCTCAAAATGTTCGTTAGACAGTTGAACTTGTTACTGCATTTTAAAGGACAACCCCATTCTGACACAGCACTCTCAAGAAAGAGTACCTTTAACCCTCCAGTACACCCTACCACCAAAGTGTTTGAGGAGTTAGTGGAAAGAGAGATGAGGGTCATTAATACCAGAAAACCCTTCATGGCTTCCAACAACCTTGGTTCAAACGAGGCTAATTTAATTAAATTTCTTACCAAGGAGGGCTGTAGGGTGATAAAGCCAGATAAAGGGGGTGGTTTGGTCTTGATGTATAACACGGATTATGACACACACATTCATTGCATGCTACAGGACTCTGAACAATATGACATAGTATCTAGAAATGAGTTACACATAGCATACTCAAAAATAAACTACATGTTGATGGAACATTTGCTGCAAGGTACTTTCAATGAAAAGTTATACAACTATTTATTTGTAGCCAAACCAAGAACCCCAGTGATTTTTGGTATTCCAAAAACCCACAAAGGGTTGGACCCATTGCAATTTAGACCAATAGTTTCTAGTAAAGGATGTATCCTAGAATCTTTAGGCAAATTTATAGATCATGTGCTCAAGGGATTTGTTACATCTTTGAAATACATTTGTAAAGACTCCTGGGACTTCCTTAAAGGCATAGGATTTCAATTGTATCACCCTGACCTTTTGATGGCAACTATTGACATTGTACAATTATTTCCGAGCATACCCCATTCAACGGGTTTGAGTTGGTTTAATGAGGTGTTGGCAAACGAGGCTAATCTTGGTGCAAATGTTTCCAACTTACTGGTAGAACTTATGGAAATCATGTTAAGTAACAATTTCCTTTGTTTCAATGGTGAAATTTATAAACAAAAGATGGGTGTGGTGATGGGTGCTCTGTGTGCTTCTACCTACGCGAACATTGTACTGCACAAATGGGAGCAGACTTTTATATTTGCGATGGCATGGGCGAAGCATATCAAACATTATGTTAGGTACCTGGACGACATATGTCTTTTATGGTGCAGAACAACAGAAGAGTTTTTGAATTTCATTGGTTACATCAACTCTACCACCTCATTTTTGGTTTTCACACATTCTGTCAGTGACCAAAGTTTAAATTATTTGGACATTACCCTGTTCAAAGACACTATCAACAACAGGTTTGGTTCAAAGGTATTTAGGAAACCAACATATTCCAACTCATACCTGCACTTTGAGAGCAGCCACCCTTTTTATCAAAAGAAAGGGATTGTTAAAGGGCAGCTCATACGTGCATCCAGAATGACCAGTACTACAAAAAATTTTTTAGAAGAGGTGAACTTCTTGAAAGAGAGGTTTTACGAAAGAGGTTATCCTGTCACATTGGTCAACACTCTGGCCTTAGAAGTATGTACACATAGGGAAGATAGATATCCACCTTTATTAGGGTCTACCACCACGTTAGTGGATGAGCTGAAAACCAACCCCCAAAAGTTTGAGCAAAATGTATACACACACACTTTTTCCAGTAATTCTAGGTTAATAGAGGAAGCAGTACTAAGGTTTTGGCCCGTACTTTCATTACATGAAGGATTAACAGAGATGGTTTCAAAGCAACCCAAATTTGTTAGGCGAAGGGACACTAATTTGAAAGAATTGTTTGAAAGAAAGCATACAACAGAAACTGTTAACATTAGACGCAAGAAAGGAACATTTAAGTGTGGAATGTGTAAACAGTGCCCAAACATTTTCATTGGTGACACTTTACATATTCCATCAAGGAAATTTATATGTCGGGCAAGTGGGTATTTTAATTGCAACACGAAATATGTTGTTTATTTAGGTTTTTGTTTAAAATGCCAAAGCTTCTATGTAGGGAAAACAGAAAGGACATTAAAAAGAAGAATTTATGAACATTTATATGACATCACAAAGAAGAAGGAATCTAATGCTTTTTATAAGCATTCATTGTCCTGTCCCAACATGGAGCTTAGGTTTATTGTTTTAGAGCAGCTTACACCGTATGGTAGAGGGGGTGATTGGGAGAGTAAACTGGAATATAAAGAGCACAAACCAAAAAGAATCACTGTTCCAATGTTCACCAAAACACCAAAAATACAGAACAGATGGAAGAGGCACAAATCCGTAATCCACACAAATTTCTTTATTAAAATGACTCTTCAGTCCAATAAAACACAGAAACAATAAGTTTGACTATACAGTCCACTAACGCGATTTCACCAGCACTGCGTTTTCATTTAAACCACTTCATCAGATGGAGACAAATGCATACCTACACAAAAACCACTCCTTATATATTCATCAAAATAATTAAACAATTAGTTAATTAAAGGGAACAAGATACTTAAACATTTAAAGGGGTAAGACATAATGCATACAACACATACATTAAAATATATTGTAATGGATTCCCCCCACACTGACCTGATACATTAATGGATTAATAAATTACTATTATTATCAAAATTTAATAAAAACTTTATAATAACTTAATCTAATAAAACAAACTAAATTCTTTAATACAACCAGCAAAAGCATTGACAGCTTGTGGTATCCTATAGACCAACACTTTAATGTAAACTGATTTTAATACACATTTAAAATAAGATAAATATAGAAAAAAATAATAAATAAAAAAACATAAAATGAAAACACTTAAAGCTTAGCTGATCTCAGCTTGAGTACAGGTGCTAAAGAGATGGCATCATTTAGACCTGGAGGTTTATTCGCCTCCAAGGAAAGCTGCCACAACAGCTCTTTATACTCAATCGAAATTTCCCATAGCCCACCTCTTACATCCTTTTCCACTACTTCCAACACAAAGAAGCTAAATTTAGCTTCCTGGCAAATTAATTTATGTCGGTATAAAGCATTATTAGTACATTTTGTTTTTATCTCATAGTAATGCTCATAAATTCTATTTTTTAGCTTTCTTTCTGATTTCCCTATATAAAATGGATCACAATGATCACACAAACCTAAATAAACTATCCCAGAGGTGTGACAGTTCGCAAAATATTTGCTCTGGATCAGTCTGTCCCTGCTCTCTAAAAAATTGTTTGCTTAGTACAAATAAATGGGCATTGGGAACACCTTCCACATTTAAAGGTTCCTAGTTTCCCTTCCTTAACTTTTTTCATACCATATTTACCTTTCAGAATAGTCTTTAAGCTTTTGCCCCTTCTATATGTACATTTCAAAGGTTCTTCAAAGATACATTTCAAATCCGAAATCTGACCAAACCTACACCATTCTTCCTCCAAAATCTTCCTAATTCTAGGTGCACTACCATTATAATCAACTACAAAATTGCTTGTACCCTCACTGTTAAGCTTTGTAGATTTCATCTCATTCAAGACAAAATTTGAACCCAAAATGGGTTTAAATTTGTCATATCTACCTTCCCTAACTTCTCTTTCTATAGGCTCAATAAGATCTTTAGGGTAGCCTCGATCCATAAACATATTGTGCAAAATCTTACATTCAACCTCAAAATCACTCTCCCTTGATGTCATACGACTACCCCTCACATATTGTCCCTTAACAATACCTTTTTTCTGATGGTAAGGGTGAGCACTATTAAAAGCCAAATAAGAATTCGAAAATGTTGGCTTTCTAAAAATCTTAGAATAAAAACAACCCTCACTTTTGCCTATAGAAATATCCAAATAATTTAAAAAGTCTTTATCCTTATTATAAGTAAATTTTAAAAAATCAGTGGACTCTGAGATATACTTAAAAATTCTAAAAATTCATCCATCGTGCCCACCCATAAAAAGCACATATCATCCAAGAAACGCTTGTAAAATTTCCAATTATGGGCATATTTTGAATTAATAATAAATTTTTCTTCCCAAGCTGTTAAAATAATATTAGCATATGTGGGGGCACATCTTGCACCCATCCCTACTCCCTGAATCTGCTTAAATAATTATCCCTCATAATGAATAAAGTTGTTGTTTAAAACTAATTCCATAAAAACTAGGATCAAATAAAATTCATTATTATTAAATTTACCATAATTTATCAGGGCTTCTTCAAACCACATCATCCCCTCATTATGGGGTATAGATGAAAAAAGGTCCACTATATCAATAGTTATAAAAGTAATATTGTCATCATACAAATCCTGAGTTATACTACACAAGAGGTCCCAAGAGTCTTTAACAGTCCCCTGGCCTCCCATAGATAAAGACTTTAGCTTTACATCCAACCATCTCGCCAGTGGTGCAGTAACTGAACCCTCCGAGCAACAATAGGTCTCAAAGGGGTCTTCCAAGTCTTTATGTACTTTTGGTATCCCAAAAATAGAGGGGACCTTAGGTTTCTCAACATGAAGGTATTTAAAAGTTTCAACATCAATAGAGCGTTCCATAAGCAAGTCATTTAAAACCACATATATTTTTTTATTACCTATATTAATCTCATTTAAAGAGGCTCTGACATATTTGTCTAAATCATCTAAAATTTCCATCATCTTAGCTTCATATAAAATATTATCCATAATAACAGAACCTCCACCTTTATCTGGTTTCATAACTCTCACTGTAGTGTCCTCCCTAAATTCCTTTAATAACCCATATTCTTCCTTAGTAAGGAGTAATTTATTAATCCATTAATGTATCAGGTCAGTGTGGGGGGAATCCATTACAATATATTTTAATGTATGTTTTGTATGCATTATGTCTTACCCCTTTAAATGTTTAAGTATCTTGTTCCCTTTAATTAACTAATTGTTTAATTATTTTGATGAATATATAAGGAGTGGTTTTTGTGTAGGTATGCATTTGTCTCCATCTGATGAAGTGGTTTAAACGAAAACGCAGTGCTGGTGAAATCGCGTTAGTGTACTGTATAGTCAAACTTATCGTTTCTGTGTTTTATTGGACTGAAGAGTCGTTTTAATAAAGGAATTTGTGTGGATTACGGATTTGTGCCTCTTCCATCTGTTCTGTATTTTTGGTGTTTTGGAATATAAAGAGCTTATATGGCAACTAAGGTTGGACGCTGCAAAATGGCCAGGGCTTAATGACAACATGAACTTGAGCAGTGTTTTGAAATTAAGAAGAGACAAATTATAATAATACAACATAAAATTGGTATATTCACATACTTAATACACTCCCAAAGAATTGATTCATACATTTTTTTATTATTTTGATTTTATATATTTATTCATTATTTTTTACTTAATTATTTATTTTTTTTTTTCATACTTATTTAGTATTCATTAGCATTTATTATCTTGATCGCAATATGATTCATTTAATGTTTTATTGTTGTTGAACAATGTTTAGCAAGAAATTTATGTTTCGAGCCTTTATGTATATGAGAAATATTATGACAAGGCTATTTAACTGGTTTTACATGTAGCCCTTTTAATACCAAGCACTTGCAGGTGATATTTTATCAATTAGTTTTTAACTTAATTGATCACATGATTTTTTTAGTATTTAAATAGGAGCAGTTGTTACATGGTGTTCATCTTGATAAAGCTCAGTATTGCACTGAGCGAAAGCGCTTGAGGGATTTGTTACTGTGTGGTTTTTATCCAATAAATTTGTTCGTTGAATTTCACCTACTGGATTTTCATTTACCTTCTTTCTGCTGTGGACTACATTTTTTGGTTTCTTGGCTTCAGTTGGTCGTTTGTGATCACCCATAAAATATTACATCAGCCCACCAACACCCCTATTCTCAGTAGCCTCATATCTCCTTATAGTAATCTCACTACCCTTCGCTCAGCGAATAAATTACAAGTAACCATCCAGAAATCCTTTAACAAAGCAGGAGACTCCCTCTTCTCTAATTCAGTAGGGAGAATCTGGAACAGGCTTCCCAGCAATCTACAATTACTTTCACCGTTACCACTCTTCTAGAATCAAATAAAACTACTCCTTAAAACCCAGTGGCTTTGCCCATGCACTAACCCAGATTAAAACTAAATGCAGTATTACTGTTTTCACACTCTTTCAATAACCAAACCTAATTACTAATGTTGCTTTTTTTGGCTTTAATCTTCTCCTGTCTTCTAGTGCCCATAAACTACACTGTAATACATAAAATAAGAATATTCCCCCTATTCCAAGCACCTGCATTTCAACCTTATATGTAGTTCTTTCTGTTTTTCTAGTGGGTATAATCCTTATCATACCCAATAACCACCTAAATCCATCGTACCTTTCCTACTTTTCTCTAAGACAAATGTCTATCCTTTTACCTAATCATCTGCTTACATTGGGGGGGGGGGACTTTCTGAAATTCAATCAATGAAGAAAAGGTATATGAATTTTTATTGATGTGTATTTCTGTCTTTTGTCTTTATTGTCTATTTCATTTTTTCATTTATTCTTTGTAATATTGTTACTTAGCATAGTTTGAAGCTTATCTCCCCGGGCCTCCACTGAAAATGGACATGTATCCAGTTGGACTAGCCCGGTCAACAAATGTAAAATAAAAATAAAATAAAAATAAAATAAAAATAAATAAAAATAAAAAAAAATAAATCAAGGTTCCTTTTGAAGAGGGCCAAAGAGACGCTCTGCTTGACATGTATGGGCAGTCTATTCCAGAGTCTAGGGAGTCTCTCGGTCAGGAACCTATCCCTCCAGCATGTTTTGTTTATTGTGATGACAAGGTTTAGATCCCTGGAGCATGTGGCTCTGAGGGATTGGGATTTCTTTAAGTGTAGCATGTCCAACAGCTCTGGGTTTGACATGACCTTGTGTGTTAAGCAGAGATCGCCTCTGAGTAGACGATATGCGACAGAGTATAGGTGGAGTTTTTTTAGATGGTCAGCATAGGACATCTGCTTTAAGCCTGTGATTCTTTTAGTGAGGTATTTCTGTGGGCCTTTCCAGTTGTTGCAGATGTCTTGAGAAGTACATAGCAAATGGGCCATTGTATTCTATAATGGGTCTAATCAGGGATGATTACAGTGAGACAATGACCTCCTTTTTTCTGGATGAAAAGCCTTTAGTGATGAGGTGTGCCACATAGAAGGATTTCCTGACTGTTGTGGCAATGTGGTTATTGAAGGTGAGACCACTGTCCACCTGTGTCCCTAAGTCTCTTATCACACTTTCGGTATTTAGTGTACTGCCACCTATGTGGTAATTCATGGGTACATGTTTTTTCCCAATGGGGATAACTATACATTTTATGGCATTGAGCTTGAGCCCATGGCTCTGGTACCAAGCATCTGTTTCTGTAAAGCCCTTTTGTAGAATATCCACATCATTTGGTGATTCAATAATGGCTCCCAGTTTGCAGTCATCTGCAAACTTTGTTAGCCAAAGTCTCTTAGTGTTGGCCTGTACTTTAGAGAAGTAGATGCCAAACAAGAGTGGTCCCAAGACTGGATCTTGAGGAACTCCACTTGTCACTTGTCTGGAGCTGGATTTGGAGTTGGCTACTTTTACAGTGTGGGTTCTGTCAGTAAGCCAGTTGGCAACCCATCGAGTGACGTAGGGATTAATGCCCAGCTTAGTAAGTTTATTTATGATTCCAGAGTGGGGGATGGTGTCAAAGGTCCAGATAGGCTGTGTGAACCACCTTACCTTTGTCCACAGCTCTGGCGACTGATTCGAAGAAGTCAATCAGGTTCAAGAAACAAAATCGGCCCTTCACACACCCAAACTGCATGGGGTCCAGTGTTTGAAGGTTGCCAATGTCTTTGTTTATAAGTTCCATGATAATATGTTCTATGGCCTTGCAGATCAGTCTTGTCAGTCTGATGGGGCGGTAGTTCCCGGGATCTAAGGTGGATCCCCCCTTGTGGAGTGGGATAACTGTAGCTGTGCGCTACTCAGTGGTCACAAAGACTGAGGTGAGGCTATAATTAAACATGACACTTAGGTGAGGTGCCAGTTCATTTTGTAGTTCATGTATTACACGGCCTGGGATGTCGTTTGGTCCCGTGGATGCTGTATTCTTAGTTTTGGAGAGTGCGTTTTTTACCTGTGTGGCTGTTATTACTGGAGTTTGGCAATCTTTCAGTATTGAGATGGGCTCTTTAGGAGGTGAGAGGAAGGGTGAAGTTTGCTGTGAATCGATCTGCCAGAATAATGGCAATATCCTTGGGATCAGTATATTCAATGCCATTCTGTTGTAGCTCAGAGCAGATCTGAGCATTGCCATTTAAATTCTTGAAATAGCTATAGAATGCTTTGTGGTTGTCTTTGGAATCTTTGGCAATTTTATTTTCGCATGATTCTGAGGTTTCTAAATGCATCATTTTAACTTTCCATAAAACATTATATTAATGTTCTCTGGTACTTATTACAAAATCTGTCACACCACATAGCATTCTTTGGTTGAAACAAGTCAATGAACAGGAGAAGAGCAGCTATGTCTATGACATTAGCAGTCTTAAGAAACAGTGTAGTTAAGGCACTGAATCTAGCAACAGTAATATAACTGCATGGTCTCTAAAAGACCTTGAAATTAATTACAGACTGCTTAATCATGGAAGTGTGGGCTTTACATCACAGCCAAAAAATGTTACCTAGGTGTAAACTTCTGAGCTGGAAGTAAATCTACAGCATTAGTGCATATCTTTTAAACCTATCATTCAAATGTATCTTAGCATGTAGTTTTACTAGATAGTTATTACCTGATAAAGTTGAAAAATGACAGACTTGCACACTTGCCATAGATAGTCAGAAAAAGTTGGATGTGAAAATTTTCTTACTATATGCTATTAAAGAGGAAGGCCCACAAAAATGTTTTATCTGACTAGGGTCATCTTATTTTGGTACAAAGTGCATTGTAGGAAGAAAGAGGCTTGACTAAAATACATATATCAGCATGACAACCCTTAGCAGTCTGTTTTGAGGAAAAGAAAATTAAAAAAAATATATAAATCCTTTAGGTTACGAAGGGCAACAGTAATATAGTGAAGATCAAGCTGCAATGAAAAACATTCCTTTTTGATACGCGGCTGTCCTTTAAAAGTTATCATTGAAGAAGACTGTATCTGCTTGCCTGCAAAATATGTTAAGTTTAATAATACAGTAATGATAGAAATATACACAGGAAAGAATACAAATTATGTTACTCTTATGCAATGCACAGTCTCACAGGCTGTACATAATGCAAAGCAAATTAACTTCATCAGAAAAACATGTAAATTAATTAATTATTGTGCAATACATGAACAGGTGATGGCTTTAGATGTTTGTTGGCATTTACAGGCAGTAAACAAGTTCTTCAAATCACTAAAAAGAGGATAACAAAGTCCGTCTCTGCCATAAGTTAAGAGTAACACATAAAGTGAATGAGTCTAACTATGAAACTAATGTAATTCCAAATCCTTGGGTCTAAAGTTCTAGCATGATTTTGTTACTGTTCTTTCTTTCTGTTTCTTTCTCTTGTGCATGTCCATTTTTGATCTAAAGCTTTCATTGAAGCATGACCAAACAATAAAAAGAGGCAATTCAAAAATGTAAAAGGTCTGAAATTACCTTCTGTAGAATTTAAATGACTTCATACATTATGTTCACCATATCTTACCCCTTCATTTTCTTGCCTTTGTTTTATGTAATGCAAGTTTTCTTGTTAAATTCTAAGGTCTGATATAACAAATGTTTCTTTGGAAATCCTCATTATATGTGGTTTCATCAATCTCAACTAGAGACACAAATGCCCTGTTGCAGGGTAGGTGGCAATCAATAGAGAGGGACCCTCTCTTATGAATACTCTGCACAGTGCTACCAAGGAGAATTCAGTAATTGAAAAGAACTTATAAATCAATACAGCTAAATTGGAAACTTGGAAAGAACTTCACATAATTCACAAGCTGACTTGTAAAGTCTTCCCTACGGGCTTTACATTTCAAGAAAATATTGGAGTTTCTATGAAAAGGAAAGAAGATACATGCTCCAATATAGTTCACACAATGATTTTTTTTTAAACTGCATTAATATAGACTATTTGGTATATCATATTTCATAGCCATTGTAATGTTCTGTTTTTGAGTTTATTTCCTTAAGATTATTTTTAACTTGATTAGACAGTATTGAACTGTACAAATTATAAGAGAGACTCAATGTAAAGAAAACAAGACAGGCAGGACTAATCCATAACATTTTCTTGTAATAAGATACTGTTTCCCTTTTACAGTCAGATGTTACAGAACTTCAAAAAGTTTCAGCTTTCAGATTTACTATGCATGCTTGTGATGAAGATATTCTGATGCCTCTGTTTTCTGACACTGAAATAAATCTGCAGATGTGTGATACTGAGGGATTAATCAATACCTTCAAACAGCTGTTATAGCCACAGCATTTCTTACAATGTTCAGTTGAGGGATTGAGCAGTACAGATATTGCCATATATAGCCAACTGTTCTGTGCATTGTATAATTATAAATGCAAAATCAGTCTGCAAATGACTTCAGCATAACCATAGAAAGAATGTAGAAGAAGTTTGTCACAGAAATGAGCAAATAGTTTAGTATACAGCCCTGTAATATTGATTAAGAATATTAGTATGCAGTATGAAGTTATGATAGATTTTTCAAAATGCACCTAGGAGCAAAGTAATGTAAAGTACTTTCCTGGTCTACAAAAAAGATAGTTTATAAAAGAAAAAAAAAAATATATATATATATATATATATATTTATATATATATAGTTTAACTGAGTTATACCTGTTTAATGCTGTTGAGTAACAGAGACTTGGAGACCACAAGGTGAAGTACAGTATCAGGCGTAGCACTACTTGAAGGAAGACTGGGACACACACCCCATCCTCCACAAGACTGTGTAAATGACTCTGTCTTTAAAAAAAAAAAAAGAAATCCTTGTCCCGTCTGTTCACATAAAGCACACATGCGGTTCCTGCCTCCTGTTGCATCCTCTCCCATAAAGTCTAAGTGTACTCGAGTTTCGGAGAAGAAAGCACAAGAGTGGTCCTTTTGTAGAAATGAAAGCAGAAATGGCTCTGGAGAACCATGTGTGTGTGTGTGTGTGTGTGTGTGTGTGTGTGTGTGTGTGTGTGTGTGTGTGTGTATGTGTGATGCCTTCCTTGACATGAAGACCTTTCACACCAGTCATTTAGACTTTCATAATTATCATTCAGAAAGTGCATTTTTTAACTAGAGGTGCACTGTCTGGTTAAATGACTTGTTCAGAGACACACATTGGGCAAATAGGGTCTATATTAAATGAACAAAAGCTTAAAATGTTGAGTACGACATGCTCAACAGCTTTTAAGTGAACGTTCATCTAAGCAAAACCCTAAAATATCAAAACAAGGAGTTTCGAAAAGCTATAGTTGGCCAGCCATCAAGAAGCCAACGGCTGATGGCTACAATGTGCTGTACACCATTACAACCTTCCCCCCAAAAAACAAAACAAAAACAAAAACAAATCAACAAACAAAATAAAGTGAGGGGCTTTGCCCCCACATCCCCCCACCCCCCAACTTAAATATACCAACTCCAAGATCGCACCACAGTGGAGGACTGTCATAACATTAGACAGGGTGAATGTCAAAACCACACCACTGTGCAGGACTGCAAGAACGGCGAGACAGGGTGAATGTTCTGATGTCAGCCATTGGCTTCCTCATGGCTGGCCAACTGTAACTTTTCAAAACTCATTGTTTCAACATTCACATGTTTCGCTTAGATGAACGTTCACTTAAAAGCTGTCGAGCATGTCGTACTCGACATTTTAAGTGTTCGGCATCTAATAGGGAACTGGCAAATAGTGGTAGAAAGACTCAAACCCTAGACCCTTAACTACAGAAGACAGTTCAATAAAAGCTTAGAACCTTAACCCCCCCCCCCCCACACACACACACACACACACACACACACACACACACCGACTGTCCAACCTTCATTAATTTCTTTTTCTTGGTAAAGCAATGATGTTTACAATTAGTCAATGTCAGTCATTAGAGTATTACAGTTATAATTGTTCAGAAAATGCCTGCCAGTGCAACACCTGTTATTGTTCTGTTAACTTTTTTAAACAAATTAGAGTTGTCTGGTACTTAAGGCACTGAGCTGTTAACTGCTTCCAGTAGTTAAAAGTACAGAGATGGAATCTTCCTACCTCCATTTGCCAACAGTGTGAAAGTGAGTACTCCGGCGTCACCTTTGAAAAAGGACACTTTCTCTAGTGGGTTAACCAGTTGACAAATAGATAAAAAATAGCATTTAAAACTGCCCCTTTTGTGGCCTTTGAACCCCTCCCCAATTATTTTTGGCTTTACCCATAATTCTAGAGCAAAGAAGTTGAAAATTATGTTGGTCTATTCCTTGTAAAAAGTGTGGCTTTCTGTTATGGACTGGAATCACTAAATAATGACAGGTAAGTGTGTTTCAGACTTTGTGTCCTTAAGAAAATGCTTGCTAATGCTACTTTATAAGTCTGTAAGACAAAGATTTAAAATCTGTTCCTGATTTTTGGATCTCTGTCTCTTATTCTTGAGCTAAGGGGTCGGGGAGCATGAAGGGTGCAATGGGATACAATGTACGGTTTTCACAGCAGTGAGCTCAAATACATTTTTCAGTCTTTATTAATGTATTTGTTCATTCAGTTTATTACAGGCAAACATCTGACTGTCTACAGTCATACAAGGGGTTATAATTGATGGTCACATCTGAAAGTTTGTTTGTATGTATCCCTTATCCCTGAGTAGTTATGGTATAGGAAATTGAGTGTAATAAACAGGACTTGTTTGATATGACCCACATTCTTTGTGTATGATCTTTCCTTTCCATGATTTGTTGACTACTGACAGATTGTTTATTATCTGGCTGTGAATGAATTGGATAGCATGAAGTCAAAGAGCTTAATGTTAAAATATTAATTATGGATGCATTTTTAATTTAACTTATTTTTTGCATCCCACTGATGGGAAATGCACTGTGTTGGGTTACAACAGTTTGTCTGGTACTTAGTGTAGATGAGTAGGGCTATGAGCTATTAATGAGCTGTAGTGCAGCATTTGATTTCTTCAGCCTTCATTTGTCAAGTGTGAGTCTAACCAAATCACTTCACCAGAAAGTGTTCTTCAGCTGCCCCTGAAAAGAAACACTTGTAGGTAGTAGGCTGTCCCATGCTGTTAGCAAATACATTACACCTGTCCTTTGAATTTCTGCCCTCTAATTAGTGGTTCACTATATACTATTTGATCATGAATTTCAGAACATTTGTTGTAGTTTAATGAATTGCAGATGCATTTTCAATAATTGTGAGTTTAAAAGGAAGAGATTCCTGTTGCTCATGTTTTTTTTTTCAATGTGAGAGTGTTTTGTTTCACTCATCAAATGGCTGTCATTGTTTTTGCTGTAAACTTTTCAACAAAAGTTTTAAATTAAACCTAAATTTCTGTAATCACTGTAAAAGTAAAGAGAAAAATAGTACGCACACTGCTATCAAAGAACTTTTATAAGTATAAAATCCATGTCTTAATCATGGTGTGAGCTTCATTACAAGTTGTGGTTAATTAGTATTTTACCCATCTGTTCCATATTTTGTGAGATAGAGTAGTATGCTGCATTTTGGTTGACATGGGCTGTAGTTTCTTTAATTCTTTTGTTTGTTACTGTTAGGGTGGTATGGTATTCATGATTTTGCAACACCTGCTCTTATTTGTATTGCTTGATTACATGAGGCTGGCTGAAGATAACTTTTGTTTTTTTTTGGGGGGGGGGGGTTGTTGCTTGGCTTGCCTACTTTGGATTTTTGGAACTTGAGTGGTTTCTCCCAGGAGTCTCTAATGGTCAAATCACTGGGTATGTGGTAAAACACACTACCCCAGCTTTTATAGTATAAGTGATGGAAAACATTTCTCCATATAAATAATGTAAAAGGAAAATATTATGTTGCAGCTAAGTGCCTGTTCTAGTAAACAATGGGAGACTGGTCATCAAAAGAACTTTCTGTAACTATAAAGTAACCTTTTTAAAAATGCTTCAAGCTCCCTTCCTAGTTGTTAGTAAATGTTCTACATTTTTGGCCAATTATTCCACCTTACAAGAGGTAGCATAGTGTTCTATATTTTGAAGACGGAAAGTTGACTATGGTTGCAGTTTCGTTAATCCTTTTGCTTGTTGTTGCTATGAATATTATGATAATTCAAACAATACTAAACTGAAAATGAAGAAGCCCCAGCATATGAATTTATGGATATATACTTTTAATTATCTCGGTGTTCTGCTGAGACTTGCTCATAGACAGTTATAATAACATTCCTAAAATCAGAACTGCTTCATTTAAAATCACACACCTGCAAAACCAGGTGGCTTTGCTTCAAATGTTTGCCCTGTTGCTCATAGAATTTTTGATTTTCTGGTAAATCACCCATGATTACATTCAGTCAGTAATTCCAGTCATTAGAGTTATTAGAGTTTTGTATTAATTATTGTTCAAAAATACATACTGATGCAAAACCTGTTGTATTAACTTACTGCTCCCGATTGTCTCACCAGTGCCATTATTTTTGATTTTGTCCAGAATTCTTGACTAAATAAAATGAGAGGTACGGTGCCTCCCCAAGCATTCATATTTAAAATATTTGTACTGGTGTTATTAAAACAAACAGAATACTAGACAGTTCATGTTGATGCATTTACTTGCTATAATTTTTTGTGTTTTTCAGTTGTCCTTCTCAGTGCTGTTTTACTTGGGGGGGGGGGGGCTGGAAAACTAATACCACGTGTTCATTCATGATTCTATCCCAATTATTTCATTATACCTTTGTACTTTGACTACTTTTATGTATCAGAATCTTTAACCCAGTTATTTCATTAGCTCTTTGTACTCTGACTATTTTATGTATTAAATTTATTAAGTGGTTATTGTATTTCAATTGACCTAATGTGCTAAAGTGCTCTTGGAGATATTTTTTCTCAGAATCCACTTCAAGCCCCCATTGTATGAATCGTGCTAAACATAAGGAAATAATTTATTTTAACTTCTATGTAAGCAGAATGACAGTAAAGTGAGTCACATGCATGTTGCACAGTTTCTGGAACCTATTTTTATTTTAACTTTTTTGCTTGAATTACTCTGATTTGTGTTTTCAGAGTAGCTCTTATCTGTTAATAGTTGTAAATGCTCAACAAAACAAAACAGAACTGCATGTTTCTAAGGCATCCAGTTTTTTAGTCCAAGTAACAAATGACCATTTCCCACAAACATTTAAACCACATTTGCTTTTCACCAGTGTCTGCAGTGGGAAGATGTCTGGTGTATTTTGAATGTTGGCAAAATGTGTTGTATTTCTTTAAAAGTATTTTCCTTACAATGCAGTAAAAAACAAAATAAGTCCAACTTTCTGTTCCTGAATTTGAAATAATGATGTTTTTTCTCTTTCCACTGAGACACAAATGTCTTTTTGCGGGAAATTTGCCCACCTCTGTTGTATTGGCAGCTGCACCATTGACTTTGTGCACTGTAGTATATCAACACTTCATCCAAACCATAATCCTTGAGCATAACAAATTAGTACTTTCTGTGGTACGGACATTGCCAGACTTAAAAAGATTATACCATTTATTGTTTTTCTTTTTTCATATGGAAATGATCTTTCATTTGTAACAATTGATTATGGGTAAGTTGTTACCATGTATCTTGCATTTTGTAATTTATTGGTAATGATGATTTTGTGTTATTTTTTCAGTTGTCCTATGTGCCCCCAGCTAGCTTATATGCCCCTATTTTGCCCTGGCTAAAAAAGTAACTTGGAGCCTCCCATGCACAGCACAACAGCAATGCACTTTGCATTCCATACAAAACACAAGGCAGGACATGCTATATAATAACATAATAGTGCTTATATATAGAAAGCAGTTACTCCAGAAAGGCTGGTGAAACTGTTGGTTCAGGCGTGTTATATGCAAGCAAAGGAAGAAAGGGTAAGATACGGCATGTTTTAAAGTGACAGCAGAAGCAAATGGACCCTCAAACTGTTGCCAGAATCATGGCTAAATCTATATAATAAGGACATCAAGAAGCCAGACAAAAAGAACAGCACCAACAGCCGCTGGTGTAGGCCCAGATTGGAATAATAAATACTGATGTGTGGAAACCTTGGACAGGCACACAGAGGCAGCATACGAGGGTGAAGCATTGGAAGCAGCCCAAACTGTGTGCAGATAATAAAGGGGGTGCACTTACTTTCAAGAATCCTGAGAGCAAGGTTTAGATGGCACAACAGGCAGATGAAAATGGTTCAGAAATGCAGCACCAGCATTTAAAAAGGAATATTGATGCTGCATTTTTTTGCTTCTCATTACAGAATTGAAAGGGAATGCACCGGACAGGTTGGGGAACCCTGTAGGGTTCCAGAAAAAAACAGGTATAGGTCTGGTTCTAACAGTGATAGACCAACCAACTGTTTACATCTATACCACACATGGGAAGGGACAAAGAAGTTCTGACAAGCTCACCTCAGGGGACATAGACAGTTATGTGGCAATATGTATACTGCCCAACAAGTTGATCTACCAGTGTTTACTGTAAGAGGCAACATACAGCTTGTTCTGACAACTGCATCTGAGTGAAGTCTTTAATGGTGGTAAGTTCTGGAAGTCCACTTTAGGAAAGGAAAACTGAGAGGCCAGAGGCAAGCTCTCTTCATTTTGAGGGAGTATTTGACCTTCCTTTGACAAAGAAGCATCCCCTGGTTTAGACAAAGGTTTTCCCTCAGTAAAGTAGTTAGCATTATTGTCACAGGTATCACAAGTCTTAAGAAGGTAAATAATATCATTAAAAAACTAGCAAGGAGTATTACAATACTGCCCCAGGTTCCTCTATTTACCAAGATATGTTACCTGACTCTTGACCTTATCTTCCAGCAGGTACCACACTCATTCCTCCTGTTTCCTGATCTTCCTGGAATATTCACAGCTTTAACAATAACTCATCTAACATACCTATACAATCTGCTCTGCTCCCATACATATTACTCACTCCTATGTTCATGGGACACAAATCAAGTCAACAATCATTAAAGATTCAGAATATCAAAAAAACCTACCAGAAATCACAACTTAAGTTAATAAGAACAAACTATTGTCTGATGCAGCTGCTATCTGTCCAGTCACAAAGCTAATAGCAAGTCACATCAAATTCAATAGGAGTGCAGTACTGCAAGATGACTCCCCCCCGGCATTCCACCCATACATATGTGTCAACTGTCCAGATTTTTGCAGAATGTCCAGATTTTTACATCAAATATTTAGTCTATTCCTCATGAAATCTGTGGTTTTATGGCAAATGACTGAGGATAGACGTCAATAAATAATGATGTATATTTGAGTTTCAGACTTAATATTACTCTGAAAATGCATGTGAACACAAATCTGTTATTCTAGCAACTTTCTAAGTTTATAAGAGCAATATTTAAAATCTGTATCTATATTTGAGCCTTTGTTCTCTCCCATTGTTTTAGACTTTGTCCAGATTTTTTGCACTAAGAGGTTAAGAGGTGTACTCCTATGTGGTGCTCTCTTAATCACCCCCTCCTATTTATGATTTCACTAAAGAATTCTGCTTTCTAACTAGGAAAAGAGTTAGAAATGTGAGATTACTGGCCATTGTAGTTTGACCTTGTTTTTCTTACAAATTCGTTAATGAATGGAGTATTGTTTGTGTAAATGAAAATTACAGCATCTGCTGAAATCATGGGGAACCTGCTCAGAGTTTGAGAATATTCTGAAATGTAATAGTCTGGACTGGATAATCGCATGATGCTACTGTCAGTTTAAGAATATTCCAAAAAGTACCACCTAAGCTGAGAATCTGTTGAGTTTTAAGTTAGTCTTCATAGCATGCCATGTTAGATTTACCTTTGTGTAATATCAGCTGCTGCTAGTCTATTCTGAACTTAATAAATTATTGCCATAACATGATTTTATGTCTCAAGTGAATTTACGGTAGGCAGTACAGAATTATAAAGATTTGCATACTCCTTGATACCTGTCCCTATCTAAACCTATTCTCTCCACTTGACAGGCATTTCCCAGTGAAACCACCATGTTCTTTTACAATATATTTCACACACACACACACACACACACACACACACACACACATATATATATATATATATATATATATATATATATGCATATAGATGGACAGATAAGTGACATTAGATATACAATACATTTCATCTAAAAAAATGTCACAATTGATCTAAAACACATTTCATTGAAAACACAAGTGACTGAATCATATTTGATAGAAAACGGTGTAAGGCTATAGAAATTGCTGCGGCTGTGGTTTTGGACCATATGGAATACAATGAAAATTAGTGTTTATCAGTACTTGTACCTTGCTAATGCCTATTGTTATGTTGTACCTCTGTCTCTAGAAGTTTATGGTTGTGCACCAGCAGTGATTTACTGCACAGGGGGTCTCCCCTTTTCTCCACAGTTGTGCAACTGTGAAGTTAGTATATTTTAAGTAAGGGGTGTGCAGATGGGCTTGCCTCCTACAAAAAGAAGTTATGGAGAAGTATTTGCTATATGTGATGTTTTAGAGGGAATGTGATTCAACTAAGTCTGTTTTAGATTAAATGTGTAATTTTTTTTTAGATATTTTGTGATTTGATGAAACGTCTTAGATAAATAGTGTGTATATGTATGTATGTATGTATATATATATATATATATATATATATATATATATATATATATATATATGGATAACCAACACAAATCACTGACACCAACACACTACACGTAAACAACACAGTACACTACATAACATATCCACTAGCCCTAACCCAAACCCTAAGGTCCGACACTACCTACCTGCACCCTAACGCTAACTCACTTACCCACCCCTACCCCTAAGGTCCGACACTACTGACCAAGACACCTGCCCTACTCTGCACCCTAACCCACCCTCCTAACTCCCCCCCCCACCCCCTCCCTGTCCATCATCAACCAAGACACCCCACCCCCTCCCTAACCCTAACTAACACTCACTTAACCCCCCCTTCCTTTACACCCTACCTCACTACACACCCTACACACCCACTACCCCTCCCTAACTCACTTCCCTAACTAACACACCCCCCTAACACTAAATCCTCACTCTAGTTCTCACCTTGTCGGTCATCTGCGTTGTCAGTGTTTTTCAATTCGCCGATTCCGTGTCGGTGAAATGCATCTAAAGGTGATCCATATATATATATATATATATATATATATATATATATTTATATATATATATATATATATATATTCATATTATTCATACATATTTATAAATATATATATATATTATCAGCAACCCCCTTTTACATATTTTCTACATGCAGTCAAGGTGTTACATCAACTGTCACCACTTCCCTCAATTTAGTGCCAGTTTCTGACTTTCTTCGACCATCATGCCTAATTGTCACAATCCATCCATCTGTTGATTGGATACCCTCATTTCCCCTTGTTTTTTCCTATCTCTCCCAAATCTGCTTTACCAAATTTATTTTTATTTATTTTATTTTATTTATTTTACATTTGTTTACCGGGAAAGTCCGACTGGACACAGGTCCATTTTCAGCGGAGGCCCGGGGAGAAATGCTCCACATTACAATACATTACATGAGAGTAAAAAGAAGTAGAACATACATACATATGGCATATATACACATCAGGACAACATGCTGGTGATTAACAAATATACATATAGCATATATACACACAACAGGACATCATACTAGTGATTAACATTTCTTAAAGTAGACAATCAGAGGTACATTTTTTTTTTTCTTTTGCAGTTATAAGTTTTGTAAGGTAAATGTATACGGGTTTTGAAGCTTTCAGGGGAGAAACTGTTTGTACATAGCTGTATCCTGACAAATTCTCTTGGTATGGATTAGCCTGGTGAGTGGCATGAGCATAGCCAGTTACATAGATAGTGGGTTTTCAGGAGTTTTTTGAATTGACTAAAGGAGGTGGTAGAAGTTATTTGGCTTGGTAGTGTGTTCCAGGTTTTTGCAATGGCGTTGGCAAAGAGGGACTTACCAGCTTCATTTTTATGTTTGATGACAGTTATAAGGTTCTGGTTACTAGATCCTAAGGCTCTAGAGGGAATGTGGGGCTGAATTAGGTGCTGAAGTGCTGGAGTTATCTCAGGAAGGTAGTAGAGTTTGTGCACTATAGAGAGTTGATTGAGTAGAAGTATATGAGGCAACTCAAGCCAGTTGAGTTGCTTAAGGGATAGACAGTGGAGGGACCTATATGAGACTTCAGTAGCAAACTTGGCAATCTTGTTGTAGCAAGATTCCATTTTATTTAGATCAGTTTGGCAGAGATTGGTCAAGATGGGAGAGGCATAGAGGAGGGTGGATAGAAGATGAGTCCTTGCGATGGTTACTTTGGTATGTTTTGTCATAAACTGTTTGTTCCTGTAGAGGAGACCAAGTTTTTTATTATGGAATAAGCAAACGATAGCAACAAAGCAGCCAAGTATCACCAAGTAGTTAAAACTCATAAAGTATGTATTAAAATAACAAACAGTGAGCGCTTTCGCTAAGGAGCTTCTTCAGACTGACAACCATTAAAAAAGAGGGAATCCATCTTATATATAGAGCTATAACCAATCACAAAGGTACATCAATTAAATAGAAAAAACATTTAAAGATGTCAGAATAAACAGCTTAATATTGACCTAGTATGTAACAAAGGATATTAAGACAAATGTTCATACAAAACTTATATATGTATGTACAGAAAATACATATAAGATAGCATATATAAATCAATATCTGTAATAATAAAAATATGCATATTGAAGAAAAATAAAAAAAACCCCTTAGATATATCACTTTACTTTGGAAGTCTGCGTTTTTTAAGTAATGGTTTTAAGGTGGCCCTTTCATTCAGGCCATGGCCTCTATCGGCTCTAAGAAAGCCCTGAAATACATCTTGTACTGAGTGGTGGACATTGAACATAATCCTATGTACATCACTAACAGATATTTTAGTATAGAATTGAGCATCTTTCAAAAGGTCCAGCATGGCCTCTAAATAGAAAGTACTGTCCATGACAACAATCATGCCACCTTTATCAGCAGGTTTAATTATGATGGCATTGTTGTCTTGTAATTGTTTCAAGGCTAAATTTTCTCTATAAGTCAGGTTATATTTTCTTTTATGATGCTGACTAGAGTTGGAAGCTGTATTGTCATAAAATTTAAATAATTCATCCTCTGTAAGCTTTATATACACTTCTACTATAGAGTGATTAACAGGAGCATAATTACTCAAGTTTTTCAAAGGAAAAAAATAGGTCGTTAATGGAGATATAAATTCATCCTGTTTTTCACTATCACCAAAAGTTAGCCTAAGCATAATGTTGCGACAGAAAAGTTTTAAATCTAAAATAGTGTCTGTCAACCTGCTTCTGCGGGTAGGAATAAAGTTAAGACCTTTAGACAGCACATTTTCCTCTTCAACTGAAAGTGTATATGATGATATATTCATAACTAATGATCTATTGCTTTTCCCCACATCTTCTTGAGTGTCTGTTTGTGGTTGAACTCCCCTGAATGTTTGCGTTTTTTCTTCCTCGGCTCATAGACCGAGTCCGTCTCCCCCCTTTTTCTTCTCTTACAGGTAGGGGAAAAGGGATAGAAAACCCTTCGCCTAGGCCAGTAGAGCCTTGAAGGGATTTATTAACCTTCGGCCGAACAACCAGTTCAAGTAAAGAAGTTTTATTTTTAACCAAAACATTGGGATATAAGTTATGTCCTTGTTGAACTTCTATATTATATGCATCATTAGTGGAATTATTCACCGATCTAAATGAAACTGAATTATCTGTATCAGTAGCCAATATCAACTGTACACTGCCCTCAGATGTTACTATATTAACGGAAGAATCCACAACATTTTCAGTACTACTTAAAGTATTTTTGTTAATATTAACAGTACCAGCTTTTACAGGTATATCCATTTCATTATTGTGAACATTCCTAAGTCTTTCGTTAGCATTTGAAACATTATTAGCAATATTAGGGTCATTATATACCCCAGTCTCTAAAGTTTGTCCATATCTGGGCCACATAAACACGTGTCCCTGTTTAAAGTCATTGGTATCTTTCATGATTTTGATTTTCTTTTGTTGCAGCAATTTACATTCAAATGCTGCTATTCCATCCAATAGGCTTTCAAAAAGCGGATGAACAATTCTATCAACAAAGTTGTTAAAAATATGTTCTTGTTGTTTAATCTTAGTAATAAGCTGGTCCTCTTCAGGACAAAAAAAGTCAACAAGCAGCTGCATATATTTGCCGCTTACCTCTAAATTAAGTTGCTGCCATCTCGCTAGAAGTTCTGGGTATTGCTTGCCTTGAGTCGGCATATTAAATACCCGTAGGCCACGAAGTACCATCTTTTTATCCAAGCAATATTGGAAATGGTGTCTCTGTGCCTGGAGTCTCTTCAATTTAAGAAAATCTCTCTCTCTAAATCATCTAACGCTTGTTGTAGGCTTTCCAAATGTCTAGTCACAGCCTCTCCTTCATCATCAAGGGCATCCAATTCGAACTGCCATACGGCACCGTTCGTATATGAAAGATACTGATTGAACTTTCTACAAAGCGCATGTCGTACACTATCTGCTCTCTATGGATTATAGTCCAATTCCACCAATTCAGATTTGTCCATATTCTTGTTCTTGTGGTTTGTTATAAGGATAAAAATAAAACTGTATGATTCGTTGCTATCGTTTGCTTATTACTTGGTGATACTTGGCTGCTTTGTTGCTATCGTTTGCTTATTTACTTGGTGATACTTGGCTGCTTCATTGCTATCGTTTGCTTATTCCATTATATACTTTTCCTGTTTGCAATGCAGCACTTATCTCATGGGTTTGTCATCTTTTATCATACAAGTTTTTTATTAACTTTCTTAATGGTTTGTGCTATGTGGATGTTGAACCTCAGGTTATTGTCTATTTCTACACCTAGCAGTTTAGTGTGCGTGGTTGGACTGATTTGAATGTTTGCTTTGGAGCTAATGGTGAAATTATTATTTAGGGGAGGAGCTCTGCCAGGGCTGAAAAGAATTAGTTTGTTTTTTTTTGGGATTAAGAAGAAGTTTGATGTTAGTGAACCAAGTTTCGGCTAGCGTGACATTATTTTGGGTAAGGGTTTGCAGTTCACTAAGGGTAGGGGCAGCACATATGAGGGTAGTGTCATCTGCATATTGTACTATTGAGGCAGTGGGAGAGGATGAAGAGATCTGATTTATAAATAGAGAGAACAGCAACGGGCCAAGGATGAATCCTTGAGGGACTCCTATGGTTACTGGTAACAGGGGGGAAAATTGGTCCTGTCATAGGACTGCTTGCTGATGGGTAGATAAGTAACTGTTGAACCATGATATAGAGGAGGGACTTATATTTAGGGTGGACAGGGTATCAAAAAGCAGACTGTGGTTTACCATGTCAAAGGCTTTTGATAGGTCTAAGAATATGGAAGAAGCAAATAGACCCTTGTTTCTGTGGTGGTTAACTATGATGGTGAATGATAGCAGTGTTGTTGTGGTGCTATGGGAAAATCTAAAGCCATGCTGTGATATGGAGAGAAGATTGTTATTCTGGAGGTACTGTATTAGTTGAGTATGAACAACTCTTTCTAATATTTTGGGTAAAGGTTATAGGATTGCTATTGGGCGATAGTTGATGAGCTCTAAGGAGTTGCCTCCTTTGTGCAGTGGAATTATATATGATGTTTTCCATGAGGTGGGGACTTTGCATTCTGAGAGATCTGTTTATGAGAATAGAGACAGGATAGGCTACAGCTTCAGCTGAGATCCAAAGGAAGTCTGCTGGCAGCTTATCAGCTGCTAGAGTGGTTGGTTTAAGTTTACCAAGGAGTTTAGATATTGATTTGGTGGATACAGAGTGGAATTGAAAACTGGGGCTATTGTTTTGTATATTGGGGTGGGCTGGGGTAGTTATTGGTGTGGGGCTGCTAGTACTATTTTGGGCATTGGCAAGGGTCTGGACTGTTTCGGAAAATAATTTGTTAAACTGAGTAGGAATGTTTTCATGGTTATTTGGAAGCACAGGGGTTGGAGTCGTGGACTTTCCTGGATAGAGTATACCATTTATTGAGGCCCAGAATTTTTGTGGGTTGTGAGCATATTTTTCTTGCATGCTTGTATAGTAGCTGGATTTGTCTATTTTTATTTTTTTTTGGCTTTGTTACGGTGCTCTACATAGTTTTGTCTCAAAGTCGTAGTTTTGTTTTTCTGATATTGAATCCAGGCCTTGTCCATTTATTTCATTATAGTTTTAGTATCTTTTTTAGCCATGGGGCATAGCTAGTTTTTATTCTAATGGTTCTAGGGGGTGCATGATGGTTTAAGATTTTTATGAAGGTGGTATTAAAGTACTCAACGGCATTGTCTAGAGGTAGATGTTTTTTGGGGGGGGTCCAGTTACAGCTTTTTAGAGTATTGATGAGATCAGTAGCTATAAAGGTGTTTTTGTTTCTAACTACTCTGAGGATAGGTTGGTTGATGGTTTGGGATCTGTTCCTAATTAGGTAGGTTGGATGATGGTCACTTAGGGTATCTGGAAGACAACCAGATTGCTGTGCAAGAGTGGGGTCAGATACCAGGATCCAGTCTAAGATGGACTGGCTTTTGGAAGTTTTGACAATTCGAGTGGGGGTGGTTATAGTTTGGGTAAACCTGTGGAGGTTTATGAAGGCAAATCATCTTCTACTTTCTTTCACATGTGCCTAAACCACCTTAATCTGCTCTCTTTGACATTTACTGCATTTGGTGCTACTTCAGATTCTGCTCTGATGTCTTTTTTTCATCTAATCCACTGTGTACATCCTCTCACCCACCTCAAGCACTTCATTTCTATTGCCTCTAGCTTCCTCAACTGCTCAGCCTTAACTGCTCAGGTTTCTGTGCCATACAGTAGTATTGGTTGCACCACTGTTTTGCACAAGTCTTTTTCCAACTTCTTTTGTATTTTTTTCTGTGACGTACTACCCTTGACACTGTTCATCAATTAGCTGTAAACCTGCTGATTCTAGCTTTAATCTCTTTATTTAGACTTCCCTTCTCTTCATCCACCCCTCCCAGATATTGGAAGCTGTTAACCTATTACACAATTTTCCCTTCTATCTTAGTTTTCAGCTTCTTTTGATTTCCCCACTTGCACCCATGACTACTGCCTTGTTTGTACCTAGTTTCATCCCATGCGCCTTCAGTTTTACATTCCAATCCCCTATCATTTGCTGATGTTCCTGTACAGACTCTGCTTGTAGTGTGACTGCATATTGCAGTTTTGTTGATCTGATACTTCCAGCTTGTTGGTAACATAGTCCATCACCAGTATGAACAGTGGTGGTCTCAGTTGAGCCCAAATGCACACCCATTCCCACAGGGACTCTTTCTGTATGTCTGAACAATGTCTGTACTTGTGTAACTGGGTCCATGTACATAGTCAACACTATTTTTTCCAGTATTTCCCAGTTGTTGAACCATCATAGAACTGCCCAAAATAGCCATCTTTGGACCTTGTCATATGCTTTTTACAAGTTTAGTAATACCCATTTGGACTTGTTCCTCCTTTCAGGTATCTTCTCCACTGTTGGTCTCATTGTAAACATTAGTTCAGGTGTGTTGCATCCTGGTCAGAATCTAAACTGCTCATTGCCCATCTACTTTCATCTATTGTACTTATTAATTTATCAGTCATTTTCTGCAGTCCTTTCATACAGTGTGACAGAGTTTGACATCTCTGAACTAACTGTCCTCAGTTATGGACATCCACTTTCTTCTTGTACAAATTGCTTATTCTCCAGTGATCTTCACCCTTCATAATGCAACAAGTGTCCTCAGGAGCCTTTTCACACCTAATTCAGCCAACATCTTGATCATATCTGCTGTGACATCATCTAAGCCTGTTGCTTTCTGTGGCTTTAATTTCTTTAGTCGTGTGCTTACTCCTCCTAAGGTGGGTTCTTCTTCCTCCTTCGTTGTAGGCTGTGCATGGGGTAATACAGCTTCTGTGGGGTTTTCTTCACTCAGAAGCTTCTAGAAGTATACCGTCCATCTGCTTTTGCTGTTGTCTGGACTAATAAGCAGATTGTTGCTGGCATCCCATATGAATGGTGTCTGATGATTATATTCTTTATCTTTCTGTATTTGCCTTGTAACTTGTCAGTTTCCAGAAGCTAGTGATGTTTTTCTAATGAACTATTCTTTGTCATTACAACTGTTTTTAGCCTCTTTGTTAGCCAGTATTCATTCCTTGCCTGGTCCATCCTTTCTATCTCCCACTTCTTCTTGCACTCCTTCTATATTTTGACACCTTCCTGGATTTTTATATTTCACCACTGGCTTTGTTTATGTATTTCAGTTCCATACCTTGCTCATCTGTGTATCTGTTCTACAGTCATCATGCATGCTGTTTGGAGATTCTGCTATTCTTCTTTGACTCCACATGTTTCCTCTTCTTCCTGAGGTGCTAGAGCCCGGAGTATTTCCCTGAACTCCTGTGCTTTCACTCCATTCAACTTCCAGGTTCAAGAGTCTGTTGACTGTAGCCACCTTGTCCTTATTAGGAGGACGTCTACCTGAATTATTTGTTAATCATTATTTGTATGTGATTATGTGACTGTCACACTCGGTGAACCAGGTATTGGCCACTTGCTAGATAGAAGTCTAAAGGATATATATATATATATATATATATATATATATATGTGTGTGTGTGTTTGTGTGTGTGTGTGTGTATATATATATATATATATATAGAGAGAGAGAGAGAGAGAGAGAGAGAGGCACTCATCCAAGATATATAATAGATAGAGAGATAGATACAGATATATGCTCATCCACATTACACAGAATAAAGACTTTCCACTGGATTCAGAAACATTACTACAGGTTATAAGCCTCTTTGCTGGTGGTAGCTGTTTCCTATTCAAGAACAGCTCTACCACAGTTCATAGGTGTGTACTAGGCTAATGGCCCTGGGGTCTTTACAAGCGTAGCCCATAGAAGTTCCCTGGCATTGTGCCACCCAACGTTAGATCCCAGTGCTTCTATCAAGTAGAGCCAATGGAGTGATCCCCAGGGTGAACTTTCTATTGCCCATCCACTCATCAAGATTTGTCTTGAAGAGGGATAGTGAGGTGCTCTGCTTGACATGTATGGGAAGTCTATTTCAGAGCATAGGCAGTCTGTGGGTGAAGAATCTGTCCCTCCTGCATGTTCTGTTGATTGAGGTAATAAGGTTGAGGTCTCTGAAGTGTGTGGTGTGGAGGGATTGGGATTTCTTTAGATATAGCATTTCTAACAGAGCTGGGTCAGACATGGCTTTGTAAGTCAAGCAAAGATCGCCTCTAAGTAGGTGATATGAGACAGAGAATAGCTGGAGTCTTTTGAGTCTATCCATATAAGACATGTTTAATGCCTAGGATCCTCTTAGTGAGGTACTTCTGTGGTCTCTCCAGCTGTTGCAGGTGTCTAGAGAGGTACATGCCAAATGGGGCATTATACTCAATGATTGGTCTAATGAGGGAAGAGTAGAGGGAGACAATTCCCTCTTTTTTCCTGGATGCAAAACCCTTAGTAATGAGATGTGCCATATAGAAAGACTTTGTGACCACAATGGCAATGTGGTGGTCGAAGGAGAGGTTGCTGTCAACATGCGTTCCCAGATCTCTTATAATGCCTTCAGTGTTCAGTGGGCTCCCATTGATGTGGTAATTAGTGGGAACTCAGTTTTTACCAAAGGGGATGATAACACATTTTTTAGCATTAAGCTTAAGGCCATGGTTTCGACACCAGTCATTGTTCTCAGTGAGGCCTTTCTGTAGGATGTCTGCATCACTTGAGTAGTTAATAATGGCTCCCAGCTTGCAGTGGGCTGCAAACTTGGTCAGCCAGAGTCCCTTTTTGTTGTCCTGGACTTCTGAGAAGTAGATGCTGAACAGGAGAGGACCCAGGACCGATCCCTTTGGGACTCCACTTGTGACTGGTCAGCAGTCTGACTTGGAGTTTACTACTTTCACACTGTGTGTTCTGTCTGTGAGCCAATTTGCAACCCACCTAGTGATATAGATGTTGATGCCTAGTTTGGTGAGTTTATCAATAATTTCCGAGTGAGGAATAGTATCAAAGGCCTTGGCCAGATCGAAGTAAGCTGTATGCTCTGCCTTACCTTCATCCACAGCCCTGGTGACTAACTCAGATAAGTCAACCAGATTGAGCAGGCATGATCTCCCTTTTACAAAGTCAAATTGCGTGGAGTCTAGAGTTTGGAGATTTCCTATATCGTTGTTAATCAGGTCCTTGATGATGCACTCCATAGCTTTACATATCAGACACATGAGGCTAATGGGGTGATAATTCCCAGGGTCTGTAGTTGCTCCCCCTTTATGGAGAGGGATGACTGTAGCAGTTCATCATTCGGTAGGGACAAAGGCTGAGGTGAGGCTGTGACTGAACAGGGCACACAGATGTGGTGCAAGTTTGCTTTGTAGTTCGTGTAGAACACAGCCAGGGATATTATCAAGCCCCATGAAAGTTGTATTCTTGGTCTTGGACAATGCAACTTTAACCTTCTGCTGCAGTAATGCTGGGTGCTTGGCATTCTTCCGGTATTGTGATTGGTCATTTAGGGGGGGGTGGTGAGAGGGGTAAATTTGGCACTGAATCTGTTGGCCAGTATGTTGGCAATATCTGTTGGCTCAGTATAGGAGGTACCATTGTGCAATAACTCAGAGCAAATCTGGATATTGCCGTGGAGGTTCTTGATATAACTATAGAAGGCTTTGTGATTGTTTTTAGTGTCTGCCACAATTCTGCCTTCATTTCTGGCTTTAGAAGATTTGATGAGAGATCTCAACTTTTTGTTGAGGCTAATAAGGGATTTTGTCCAGTCTTGCGACTTCACCTTTTTCTGCAACAGTTTCTTCCTTCTGTTGTAGAGTTTATTAATGGCAGGGTACCACCAGATTGGCTTCCTTTTTTTGAAGGAGAATGTCTTGGTTCTGTTGGGTATGGCTAGTTCCATGCATTTATGTACATGTTTATATAGTGCATTGGTATATGAATGGCATGGGTACCAAGAAGTTAGCCACATCTGTTTTTAGGAGCCCAAAGTCAGCTTTGGAGAAGTTTTTCAAGGTGGTTATCTTTGTGGGGGGTGTGGGTGAGATGTGGATTTGCATAGTGATTAGTTTATGGTTATATCTGACCAGGGATGGATTGACTACTGGTGCACAGCAACAGTCGCCCATGTTAGTAATAACCAGGTCAAGGATGTTGCTTCCACTAGTGAGGGTCAGAATGAGCTGGTCCAGGGCATTGGAATTGATGAATTCCAGGAAGCATTGGGCCAGTGTATTGGTGCTTGAATAGTTTTCCCAGTTGATGGAGGGGTAGTTGAAGTCTCCTAGTATGGGAGTGTTGGGTTGGACCTTGTCGGTCTCTCTGGCCTACAGCAAATTTAAATGAGGCATTCTGGCAAAGTAACATATTAATGAGTCATGTTCTCATAGAGAAGTGTTTGCAGTAAGTGATTTATGCAAATCAGTGAGACATATAACCACTCAGCTGCAAAAATCTCTATTGCCAGTCACATTAGTTAACATGGCCAAAAGTTTGCATTCACTCATTGCCTTCAATGGGAGAGCTCATGTTAGAGATACATGCCAAAATGTTTAGTGGACATGAAGTAACAGTAGAGGTGCATGTGTGCATGTGTGTGGCTGCATGTGTCATTGCATGTAGAAGAATGAGTAGTGTCTACTGAGTGTGTAGTGTGTGTGTGTGTGTGTGTGTGTGTGTGTGTGTGTGTGTGTGTGTGTGTGTGTGTGTGTGCATATGGGTGATCACACGGGGGTTAATTTACAGATAGATAAGGTAGTTGTGCATGTGTGTGTGTGTGTGTGTGTGTGTGTGTGTGTGTGTGTGTGTGTGTGTGTGTGTGTGTGTGTGTGTGTGTGTGTGTGCGTGTGCGTGCGTGTGTGTGTGCGTGTGTGTGTGTGTGTGTGCGTGTGTGTTTGACCATATTTGTGGGGGATATTGCTGCTATACATCTAAACCTCCCTTGACTAATATGCAAATCCTGCAGTACTGAGGGTGGACAATGCACACTGTGGATTTTTAACTGTAACTCTAAATCACCTCAAACATTAACAGAACAACAGGTTTTGCAGCACAAAAGACACATGGGGGACCCTAGACAGCAAGGAGCCTGTAAAATATTTCCCTAGTCCATTTACAAAGTTAAAGGAACACAAGTTTAGAGCCTGAAGAGCAGTATGAATACTAAGAAGTATGAAACTCTGTCTGCCATTACTGACCAACTCCAATGGTGAGTGAGTTATGAAGGAGTTGCTCTGGACTTACAGACAAAGCTTAGGGGAGCACTAGATTATATCAGGTAGACTTTCTAAATAATACTCTAATCCATTTAAAAAGTTAATAGTGCAGCAGGTCTCACAATAAGATGCTTTTTCTATCTAATAAGATAAATGAAACTCTAATATTTGGCATTATTGAATGATTGCACTCCTTCATGATTTATGAGGTACAACAACAAATTAGAAAGCAACACCAGGGATGCTCTGCAATCTCAGGAACAGGTAAGGTGTACGGCAGTGGGTTAATGTGTGTGTGTGTGTTGGGGGGGGGGGGTTGAATGAAGCATGGTCCTCTGGCAGTGATTACAACAGCAAAGTGTTTGTTAGTGCTTGTAGTAATCACAAAGTAAATTAGAGACATGCAAATAAGCCAGTAATGATGTATTTCCTCATTGCAATTAATACATCTCTAGATCACTGGTTTCCACCATAATATTAAAAGGCCTATTAAGATGTAGCCTTATTTCTCATGACTGTCCCATTTCTGAATACCAGCCTTTAAATTATTTTATGTATTTTTTTAAGAGTGGAGTTAGTGCATGTTAAGAAAGTTACATTCCAGGGTGTGCTGCATCATAGAATATCACCACTTCTTAGGTGTGCATTGCACTTCTTCTTTCACTTCATATCTCATAATTTACTTCTTTGTGTTAAAATCCTAAGATAGAGCACAATTTATTAGTTATGAAATGGTTCATCAACCGAAATACATCTGATTAGCGACTGACCCATAATCAAAATGACGATAAGCAAGCAGTAATGCTTAACAGGGTGGGCATTACAGGAAATCTGGGTAATACTCACTCTGGAAGGCATTATTGCACTTAGAAAATAGGTTTAATGAAATATTCCACTGTATACAACATTTTCTATGGTTTTATTTTTTATCTTTTTAACATAAAACAGTCCATTTTATTTTATTTATTTAATTCAGTCTGTATATTATATAATTTCCATACATTAAATGTTGTGTAAGGCAGGATTAGGAAGGAAAACTTAGATTACCTGCAAAATAGTTTTGAATTTTTAAATATCTGTATAATTTATAACATACTTCAAATTGTAGCTTTCAGTGTAGATTGTGTAACAGGTACAGAAAGTACATTTTTTCTGCAGTTTTAATCTATGTTAATTTTTTTTAATAGTTATGTCCATAAGAAGGAGTATTGAGTCATGCAATGTTTAGCTTTGTTTTTTTTTTCTGGGCATGCAGAATGTTGCTTTGAAAATGCAAGCTATATACTTGAAGGAGGTTATTTCAAGTTTGTATTGTTGTGCTTTTCTCATCTGTTATTTTTTTTGCTGGTTACTGGTTCTTGTTCCTGATGTTTTGTGGATAGTATATCATCAGTCTTCTTTTTCTTCCACTGGTTTGCAAGTTTCTTTTCTGATCTATATCCCGTTACTAATGCTATTTCTCTTTTTCTCTTGGCAGTATTCCAGCTTCTGCAAAGATTTGAAGTATGGGTTATAATATCTTGTACAAAGGTTTGCTAGGCTAGCTATATTTATTTAAAACTTGTTTACCAGGAAAGTCTAACTGGAACAGAGCCCATTTTCAGCTCAGGCCAGGGAGAAACACTCCAGACACATATCTTTGGAATGTAGGAGGAAACCAGAGCACCCAGAAGAAACCTATGCAGGGAGGATATGCAGAATCTGAACAAAAGGTACCCCAACCAAGAATCAAACTGAACAACCTCTTGCTTTGAGGCAACAGTGCTAACTGTTGTACCACTGCACCAGTCATATATGATGCAATTTATCCTAGACATTTCTCCCATTGGTTCTATTGGCATGTTTCAGATTGTACACATTATTCTGGTGGTTGGGGTGTTTGAAAAGTTTAGGTGGGTTTTTGTTGTAAATTTGTTATATATTTCTTTGGGTCTACATCATATAATCAGAAGCGCATATGATCGACAAACTTTTCAGAGACCAAAACACCTAAAGCTCAAAACACCAAAAACTCATTTGATCGAAACTCATAACATCGACACATGAAATTCAAAGCATTATGCCCTTTCACCACTGTAGTGCGACCCTGGAGTTAGAATAAATATATAGGGGGGTTGTGGGGGGCACAGCCCCCCACATACATAACTTTTAAACATACATGTGGATACTTATAACATAAATGACAATATTTATCTAAATAATGTGGGGGGCTATGCCCCCACACCCTCCTAACTATTTATTCTAACTCCAGGGTCGCGCTACAGTGGGGAAAGGGCATAATGCTTTGAATTTCATGTGTCGATGTTATGAGTTTCGATCAAATGAGTTTTCGGTGTTTTGAGCTTTAGGTGTTTTGGTGTCAGTAAAATGAGTGTCGATCATATGAGCTTTCACTCATATGAAGTAGACCCATTTTTTCATATGGTGCTATTGAATATACAGAATCTACTTTTTTTCAGATGCTTGTCCATTGTATCTTCCTTTATTGGTATTGGATGAAGTTGTGTGGTTCATTCTTTCTTCATTTTTTTCAAGGGTTATGGTACTTTATTTCAGTGACATTTTTTTAGCATGGTGAAGCAGCCTGGCTTTAAATGTCTTTGCCCTTCTCTTTCTCATCTTGCCATATGCAGTTATAAATTAAACCATACTATTTTTACAAATCTTTGTAGTTTGTTTGTCAATAGTACTCAGGAGTTTTATTTTTTTTTTAATTTTTTGAATCTTTCAATATTGGTAGACGATGACTTGAGTCGTCTTTGTTTTCTTTTCATATTTTTTTATCATGGTATACAATATGTTGTTAGCTGTTTTAAATGGTGGATGCATTATTATGTCAATTTTTTCTGTCATTGTTCCTGTCATTTAATGTTCTGTTTAGTATAACACACAGCGGTATATAACTCTGCAATGAATGCTGTTCTCCTTTTTTTTTTTTTGTTTGTACTTCACGGAATGTTTTAAACAGTCTTGGTAGCATTTCTATGTTATCAATTTTAAGTTTATTTCCATGATTTGTGGTGAGCCTATTTGTTTAGTGCAAACACTGTCCATTTTGTATTCTTGCAGGTGTTTCTTCCTTACTAAAGTATTTTTTTTTTTTAGTTCTTCCTTTGTGACTGTTTGAGATGAATAAGGGTTTAATCGTGTATTGTTGTTGTCAAAGTTGATGGTTGATTGCTTTTTGATTTTTTTTTATTGATGTTACTGCTTGTAGTGGGTTCATGACTTTGGTCTTGTTTTTCTTCAAATAGTAGCCTTTTTCTCTTTGTGCTCTATATGTGTTTTCTAGTTTTACTGACATCTTCTTGTAATTTGGTTAAGACATTTGTTTCTGTCAGCTGAAATTTTATATTAAAAATTGCATGTCACCGTTTTGCTGTTGATGTTTGTTTCGAGGATTTTGATTTTGTTTTCTTGTCCGATAACTGATTTCTGATGTCTGGTTCTGAGGTCATATAACTTCATAGGGTTCATGTAGTCGACCGGTCATTTGTTAATTTATTATATATGTTTTATTTTCATTTTATAGATTTTTTTTAATTTAGTTGTAGTGTTAGCCCAGAAGGAGTCCTCCTTTGCTATGTTTAACTAAGTTTTTAAATGTATGTATGTGTTTTTAAGGGTTTGAGGTCAATGGATTGTGAGTATTTTATGTCTGTTTGGATTGCACATTGTTAGTGAAGAATTTTTATTATTTCAAGTTCATATATAATGTTTTTCAATTATTTTTTTAAATAAATGCATGTTTTTATATGTTTTCTTTAAGCTCTAAGTGCCCATTCACTCAAAACACTCATGTTTTTTCATCCCATTTAGTAGAGTTTTGTTTTTGAGCTGTTTTCTATGTTTTTGTAGTGCTTTGTGCATAAAACTGTTTATTTGTGGTTGTTTTTTACTTGATTTTATTTTCATGATATATTTTGTTGAAGCCATCTTTAGCGACAGTGATTCAACATGGCAACCATGTATTTTTTTATGATGGTTAAATAACTTGCAATGAAGTTTTATTGGGATTTCCATTGACATCAATATTCCATTGGAAAACATTAATACATTAACAAAGTTTTGTTTCTGATTTCTTTGTTTGTTTGTTTTTGTCCAGTAATAGATTTGCATTGTCATCATGAGGAAAAATCACTAGATGGAAGACACACTCCATTATCCAAACACCTTTATCTGAGTTTTTTATATCTGTGTAAGGCTGGCAAAAAAATCTCACCAGGGAAGTCTGAGAGCCAGTTTACTACTTGACCACAGGCTGACCATCACTCTTGTAGACTGTTTCTGTCTGTACAAGAGAAAGTGCCTAGACACAGGAGACCAGTGAGTTGTCCAAAGAGTAACCACTTTGCTGCTAAATGAATATGCAGGAGTGGTTGCCAGGAGGGAACCTGCAGCCCCACTATACATTCTTGTAGATCTATAGCAGAAGATGCATGATGCACTATAGGAAGCATGTATGTGGATGGTGGTCCCTCCTAAGAGACAGGCAAGCATACTAGTTGTCAATCCTGTGCAAGCTGCCATGCCATATAACATACACTGTAGAGGTACATTCTAGTAATATGCTTTCAATAGTGTCACCCTGATGCCTGATTTTGTGCCACCATTTAACTGCCCCTCCCTTCTCCATGCCACTATGAAAGAAACACCAGTGATTAACTCATACTTTGTTTGTTATCTGAGTGCAAATTTATGTACTTCAAAATGGATATATGCCAGTACACTTTAGCCTTGCATGTCTTTGTTTCAGTGCTTCAGAAGGTGCATGTATGCATAAAGTTAATCACTGCTACTCTTGGCTTGCAAAAGTGATTTATGTCATTATATGTTGGCATTGCAGGCTGCGTTTATATTACATTATCAACTGATGAAAAGAGCGAACGTTCCTTCATCGAACCGATTATGTCGAAAGTCCTAAACAGCGAAGACACGGAGCAGCACATTTTTTCCCTTAAAAAATTTGTTGTTCCACAAAAAAAAAAAACCCTTAAAACACAAAACGAGTGGGGGGCTTCACCACTCACACTCCCCAATGTGGGGGGCTGTGCCTCCCACACCCCCCTACTTAAATATATCAACTCCGAGATTGCACCATAGTGGAGGAAAAGTCCCGAAGACATGGCCCTCCATTTTTTTTCCCTGGGAAAAAAAAAGATGTTCCGTGTCTTCGCTGTTTAGGTCTTTTGACATTATCAGTTTGATGATGTAAAATAGACCTTGCAGGTCTGTACTTGCATGCTTGAGAAGCATCTATGGCTGTGACTAGCTTTTTCTTATAGTAGCACATATGTGTAATGCATATTGTAAATATGTCAGTGATTATGTTTTGCAAGGTTCTTTTATATTAAACATTTTGTGGATGCCTGTTTGGTTCATGACATGCAGGAGTTGGCACATGACTGGTGCACTTTGGCCAAAACCACTACTGTCATCAATTCTGATAGTTAGCCATCAGTGACATGTTATTCACATACAAGTCAATACACATATATTCTCTTTCTTCCTGCTAAATGCCATCCTTGGATTGTTCCCTTATCTTCTCCTATATGTGTCTATCCAGTGTTTGTATGGTAACCATCCTTACTTCTTTCCATTTTGTGGCATACCTGTCTGTGTTTGCTGTGTTCATAGTGTATATTTGCACAGCGCTTCCTTAACTGGCCTACAAATCATTCCCCATTTTCTAATATTTCCTAACACATTCCTTTTTCATCAAAAATTAAAATGGAGGCTCACTGTACCCATCCCTTTGGACATTTTTTCTCACGGTATTTTTTGTATGCTTCTATACTTGTTAATCTGACATATTTCTTTTTCTTCTTACCCGCCCTTACATTCTACATTTTTCTTCCCCAGCTGTGGCTGGTCAAACCACATTTTTTTAATAAAGAGAACTTAATTCTGTTATTTTCTGATCTTTCTGAGGCTGCATAAATTAGTATGGATTTTTTGACTTAACTAATACTGGCATTGGCAAAATGTGCTTTTAGTACCCATGGGTCAGAAAGTACAGTGCAGGTACAGGCATTACAACATTGCTTTGACAAATGCAAATATAATTGTGACATACTTAAATTACTAGTGATTAAAAGGTATTTAAATATGTAAATCAAGACTTCTCAGTGAAGAACTTGCATGTAAAACATCAGATAGGCAGCTTTTTACCCATTCCTAATTATGTATCATCAGTTTTTACACAGCAGTTTTCAGTGGGGTGTCTGAAAATATTTTTAAAATGCATTTTTTTTTCTAACACAGCTTTTACCTCAGGGCAGCTGTAGTTCAGAAGAAAAAAAATGTATATCACATTATTGAGTCATTCTGGTGCTGCCTGTGACAGAAATACTGTTTCACAGCAAGGTGTTACAGCACTTTCTTTGAAATGTATTCTCCCTCGGAGCACCATAGTTTCCTCCGGCACTGGTAATCTACATGGGAAAATGTATTTCATGATATGTAAAACAAAGCACTTTATACTTTTTAAGTCAGTATGTAAAATCAGGTTTGCCAGTTGCTGTGTTAAGGAATTATTGGATTGAAGATGCCTCTGTACAGTGAATAATACATGGAGAAGGTGACTGCAAGTCCATCCTCGATTACTGCATTCTTACAGTCATTCAGTATTATACCAGTGGAAACAAATGTTTACCACAGACACAGATTTTTTTTGCATCCGTCCCATGGTCATTTGTTTTTTCCTTGCATTTAAGTAATTTTCCTGTATAGTAGTACTACATGCAATTTATGTAATTAAAATTACTTGATTTCAATAACCTTAACAAATGTAATGAAAAAAAAATACATTGTTCACTGGATTGCACATTCGCTATCCAACAGATTCCAGGTTATGAAAGTTGCTTTTGTCATTCTCTGGATGTAAAATTATAACAAGCATGGTACCATAGGGATCTCGGCTAGGCCATCTCCTGTTTGACATTTATTTTGCAGACATCCAAGCCAATATCCCAGAAGTGTGGTTGACCACGTTTGCTGATGACCACAAGCTGGGTACTTTTATCTGCTCACCCACTGATAATAAATAGCTCCAGCAAGGGCTGGAATATGCACATACTTGGTGCACTGAAAACAGTCCAAGGTTAAATGTAAAAACGTTCAGCGTAGTTGAGTTTCACAAAAAAGGCTGCTGCCATCTTATATATTATACATGGTAGCTCTGTTCATCCAGAGGTACATGGGGAGAGACTGGCATAATATTTATGGTCTTTATAGATGTAAGGTGCAGGGGTGATTCTGACCTCCTGTTATTACCTAAGCTTATAATAGTCACCAGACTGACAGTGAAGTGTTCACCTATAAAAATTTATGAAAAGATGTTATCTTAAATAATTGGAAATTAGCACAAAAGTTGAAGCTTTGAATAAGGGTTAGTGTGCTTACCTGCTAGACACAAGGTACAGGGTTTGATTCTTACCTTTGAGGAAAATTAGCTAGGTTTAAAATAGCCTACCAAGCCAGCTAGCCTAGTACTTATCCAAGAGTTAGTCATAAGAGGCCTGAGTACTTACCAGAACAACTCTGTCTCATTTGATCATCAGGTTTCATAGTCATGAAATCCTTCTATATGACACAGTTAATTACAAAATAAATATTTTTAAAATCTAAAGAAGTCTTCCCACCCCTGCATTCTTCTATTATAAGACCCATCGTCAAATAATGCCCACCTTCTGTATGTATAAATCCAAGTATATCATTCAACTGGAAAGGTCACCATCAAATACAAAGCCTACCTTCAGTACCTCTACAAACACCCACACTAGGAACTAAATCTATGCCAAAGCATAAATAACTCTAGCTGGAGAGAGCTGATGTAATACATTGTCAGTTCTTCAGTACCTCTACAAACACCCACACTAGAGAACTAAATCTAAGCCAAAGCATAAATAACTCGAGCTGGAGAGAGCTGATGGAATACATTGTCAGTACTTCAGTACCTCTACAAACACCCACACTAGGAACTAAATCTAAGCCAAAGCATAAATAACTCTAGCTGGAGAGAGCTGATGGAATACATTGTCAGTACTTCAGTACCTCTACAAACACCCACACTAGGAACTAAATCTATGCCAAAGCATAAATAACTCTAGCTGGAGAGAGCTGATGGAATACATTGTCAGTACTTCAGTACCTCTACAAACACCCACACTAGGAACTAAATCTATGCCAAAGCATAAATAACTCTAGCTGGAGAGAGCTGATGGAATACATTGTCAGTACTTCAGTACCTCTACAAACACCCACACTAGGAACTAAATCTATGCCAAAGCATAAATAACTCTAGCTGGAGAGAGCTGATGGAATACATTGTCAGTACTTCAGTACCTCTACAAACACCCACACTAGAGAACTAAATCTATGCCAAAGCATAAATAACTCTAGCTGGAGAGAGCTGATGGAATACATTGTCAGTACTTCAGTACCTCTACAAACACCCACACTAGGAACTAAATCTATGCCAAAGCATAAATAACTCTAGCTGGAGAGAGCTGATGGAATACATTGTCAGTACTTCAGTACCTCTACAAACACCCACACTAGGAACTAAATCTATGCCAAAGCATAAATAACTCTAGCTGGAGAGAGCTGATGGAATACATTGTCAGTACTTCAGTACCTCTACAAACACCCACACTAGAGAACTAAATCTATGCCAAAGCATAAATAACTCTAGCTGGAGAGAGCTGATGGAATACATTGTCAGTACTTCAGTACCTCTACAAACACCCACACTAGAGAACTAAATCTATGCCAAAGCATAAATAACTCTAGCTGGAGAGAGCTGATGGAATACATTGTCAGTACTTCAGTACCTCTACAAACACCCACACTAGGAACTAAATCTATGCCAAAGCATAAATAACTCTAGCTGGAGAGAGCTGATGGAATACATTGTCAGTACTTCAGTACCTCTACAAACACCCACACTAGGAACTAAATCTATGCCAAAGCATAAATAACTCTAGCTGGAGAGAGCTGATGGAATACATTGTCAGTACTTCAGTACCTCTACAAACACCCACACTAGAGAACTAAATCTATGCCAAAGCATAAATAACTCTAGCTGGAGAGAGCTGATGGAATACATTGTCAGTACTTCAGTACCTCTACAAACACCCACACTAGAGAACTAAATCTATGCCAAAGCATAAATAACTCTAGCTGGAGAGAGCTGATGGAATACATTGTCAGTACTTCAGTACCTCTACAAACACCCACACTAGAGAACTAAATCTATGCCAAAGCATAAATAACTCTAGCTGGAGAGAGCTGATGGAATACATTGTCAGTACTTCAGTACCTCTACAAACACCCACACTAGGAACTAAATCTATGCCAAAGCATAAATAACTCTAGCTGGAGAGAGCTGATGGAATACATTGTCAGTACTTCAGTACCTCTACAAACACCCACACTAGAGAACTAAATCTATGCCAAAGCATAAATAACTCTAGCTGGAGAGAGCTGATGGAATACATTGTCAGTATAGGTCAAAACAGTTATTTCTTTGGCTACTTTTCAGGATAGCCTTGATTACTGAATAAGTAAACACAAATGTGCACCGAGCTTATCATGTGAGGACCTGCTCAATTTGGGAGATAAGCTGTATTAAGTACTTGACAGATATAGCAATACCATTTAAGTTTGTCTGGTTAAAGGAGTATATGGCTAGCATCTTTGATTCCCTTTGATCTTTTGCCTGGTAGGATTCCTGTGCTCCTATACTCCTGATTCACTTGTCCGTCTTGCTAGGTATATCCTTTTACAATGAATTGACTATAGTTTAGCTGAAGACATGCTTGCTTAATTGACTGCAACTTCAATACTACAATACTGCAGTTTAAAATCCTTTCAAAGTAAGGTGTTCATTTTCTGTTCTTAGCAGTAGCATGATTACTTAATAAATATTCATGCACTCTAGAAACAGGGCAATTCATTCAGCAAATGTGTGCCATCTCTGGGCATGAGCACAGAGGGGACAGGGACATGGTTTATAACTACTCATCCCCTGAGGGTACTGAAAGTACAATATGCCAATGTCCTTGTTGGATGTCAATGCCATGCACATAGTCACTATTTATTTGCAAACTAAATTCACTGATTATGTATGCAGAATTATTCACTGTACTGAATCACTTCTGCTGCAGAGGCCTTTTGCAACACTTTACAGACCTTTTGGAGTCTGGCCCTCAGGCTGTCTTAAAGCATTCAAGATGCAGCTCTTTTTTTCATTACTGTAACAAGGGCATGCCTGGAAACTGGAGAAATGTGGCCCAGTTCATCCATGTAAAGAAACAAATAGAATACAAATATTCCTGAAGTGCATATTGGGCAATGAATGAATAAATATTCTGTATTTCATTTAATGTTTTTGGTGTTTTGTGATTCATAGCATGCACTGTGCGATCATGAGCCAGATGTACGTTTAGTACTAATGGCCTTCTGTAAAGTTACTTAATGTAAGTTGTTCAATTGGTTACATTCATCAGTGCAGCTAAAATTGATAATGATGGTAAAATGTACTAAGCTATATTTTGTTTCATACCCATGATGTCTTCTAAATCACTTCAGGGACAATAAGCTCTGCAATATACAGTACAGAAGCAACTAATGTAGTCATCTTACTTTCTCTAGCTGCATTGCAACTGCTTGAAACAAGAATGTTTCTAATTTATGGTAAGATAAAATAGGGACAAATAAGCAACTAAACTTATTTTTCTATTGTTTCCAGTGCTGCTGACTCTGGAATACAGAGTTTAATATTACTGGATCAACATAAGTTTTACAGTAGCTTCCAGACTAATAGGAGGCCTTCATCGGGAGATAATCTGAAAGCCTGAGCGACTGCAAAAAATATTTTGATCCAGTAAAAGGTATCATCTCACCTCTGTGTTCCAGTGTGTTCTGTCATTGAACCTGCATGGCCTTTCTTCTCCATTTTCTTCAATTACTTTTGATAATTTATCACACAAATCATACATGAATCTATAGGCAAACCATTAAGTTTCTAGTTTCTACAAATGTAGCTGGCCATCTGTTTTTAATTTAAGAAAAATATCCAAAACAAGGGAGAACCATGTTTTTCTTTTATATATCCATTATTATGTCTGCCGCATTCCCGGTATACTGTAACTTAAACAGCTTTTCTAGTTGTTATATTTACTGATATGAACTGCCAAACTATAATACATAAAGTCATCCTGGAATTATGTCAGTAAATCAGGGCACCAATGGTGTGCAAAGTTAGTTTCTGAATTCTTATTGTTTGGCAAAAGCATTTTAACTTGGCCTTGGGCTGCTCCTAATTTTAACTTCACAGCATAACACTGTATGGAAGCAATGAATAATGAAACACAGGCTTCTTGCTGTTGAATTACTACTGTGTTTTTTAATTATAAGAATGTCTGTATTGATTTATTGTTGCAGTTCTAATTAAATGATATAAATTATTATGCCAGCTAATGCTAATAGTGAACATTTTTCTAGCATTTATTGTATTATTCTGTTTAACAAATGCTTTTCTAATATCAATTTATGTTTTTTTAATTATTTGTAATTTTTCTTCCATTATAGGCATTCACTTCAGGATTTCATTTAAAGAAGATTTTATATTTGGAATAATCATACATTACATTTTACCAAAGAGAGGTAGAAATACATCTGAAAAAAGATTAATTTATTGCTGTCTATGTTTTATAGAATACTGAAAAATAATCAGAAAATGTCTACTAACTGACAAGACTCCAAGCAGCTATCATTAGAGGGCAAAATGCCTTTTGATCTAGTCCATCCTTAAATGCTATCAGTGCTTGTCTTAGAATTAAAATAAATTACAGCTGAAAAAGTAAAAGGTACACTTCTAATAGTTTTTGTATATTATGGTAACCAACATTCAAATGTTAATTTCAGTATGAGGGAAAATAACTTTACAGTGACTATATCAGCTAATCTAACAAGGCAATCTAGCAAGGTAAAAACTCCCATATCAGTCTGAACAAGCAACTCAGTGGACTAATCAAGTTTACCAAAACCAAATTTGAGATAAAAATAGCCTTCCAAGCTAAGGACAACCATAAGACTTTCTTCAGTTATGTCCACAGCTTTAAAAGCAACACTCGACAATGTACCAAACTATTTATTTATTTATTCATTTATTTATTTATTTATATGACATTTGTTAACTGGGTTGGTCCAACTGAGCTAGAAGCCCATTTTCAGTGGAAGGTCTGAGGAAAAAAGCTCCAGGATATATATATATATATATATATATATATATATATATACACATATATATTCACAATGACACAGAACAATATATTCAAAGTTATACATAATAGTCAGAGTGAATAGTACAACAAGGACTATACACAACAAAAAGTAGAGCAAAAATACAGTTAGAAAATTCCAATAGTATGCGATTCTATTAATAGAATGTGGCAATTTTGAATGTGTACATTATGTATTTACACACGAGTCAAGGAAAGTGCAAGAATAGAGGCTGATAGGAGTCAATGAACTCTACAAGTTTCAGTAACAACAGAAAAAATAGAGTACAATACATACATTCATTACATTGTTATTAGATGTTGTGGACACATAGTAGTGGCATTGAGTAAAACTACTTATAAAGGGAGGTTCCATGAAAAAGTAGCCATGAAAGTTGTCAGAGAGGAGAAAAATGAGTTGAATGAAGAGAGGTAAGGATTGGAAAGATGGGAGGGTTCAACTAATGGTGAATGGAACAACATATACAGAGCCAGAAGATATAGCAAATCTGCTGACCAATAAATTTACCTCCAATTTCACCCATCTAGTACCTCCAGTCACCCCCTAGGAAATACTCCCAACCAGTTCTCCACCAAGTGTCACCAGGAGCAGGCCCTCACTGCTCTCTCTAAGGCCGAAAGCACTGCTTTGATGAGCAGTGATAATATCCCTTGAGGCATCCTGAATAACATGAAATATGGCTTGTCAGGACTGCTAGAATCTCTATTTAACCATATCCCCAAGACAGGCTTCATATCAAATGAATGGAAGACTGCAATGCTTATCCTTCAATGCAAAGTGGGGCCTTCCAAAGACCTGTGAAACTACAGACCCATATATCTGACTAGTCTGCTAAGCAAGGTTATGGAAAAAACTGTCATGGATCTGATAAACAGTGACATAGGAATCCTACAGACACAGGACCCTACCAAGTTTGGTTTTGTCAAAGGCAGGTCATGAATACGTAACTACTTTGAGAAGGTAATTAAAGTTATGGATAAGGGAAAACAATGCATATTGTGTACCTTAACCTGGTTTTGACACAATACTTTACTTAGGCACTGCAGATAAACTTATAAAATTAGGCATAAACCCATATATCACCCAATGGATAGCCAGCTGGCTCACTGATAAGACACAAGAAGTTAGTATAAGGAAATCCACCTCTACAAAGAGGCCAGTCACAAATGAAGTCCCGCAGGGATCAGTGCTGGGACCTCTCATTTTGGTATCAACTTCTTGGAAGGCAAGGAAAACACCAAGGGACTCTACCTGACCAAGACTGCAGATGACTGCAAACTATGCATGGTCATTAAATCCCCTAAAGACTCAGATACCCTTCAACAGAGCCTGATGCAGACAGATAACTGATGCCAGAACCATTGACTAAAACTCAATGTGAAAAATGCCTAGTAGTACCGTTTTGAAAGGCAGACACCCTGGAAATTACCTCATTGATAATACACTCCTAAAAGTAGACCCAGTGGTCAGGGATCTAGGAGCACATGTTAACAGTAACCTAACCTTTGACCACTACATGTCTACTGTGGTGAGAAACTCATGCTATGCTGCACAGCTTACAAGTAAGGATATGGCATACAGATAAAAGGAAAACATTGTTCCACTGTACTCAGCTCTCATCAGACTAATCTTTGAGTGCAAAGTATACTTTGGTATGTACCTAACCAGGCACAGCAGTTTAACAGACTACAGAGGTTCCCACAAAAAATACAGGGAGTAAACAAAAAATTCCTATGCAAACAATCTCAAAGCCATATTCCTGTACTCAGACTCCTACAGACTGCTGAAGGATAATCTATGCCTAGCCTACAAGGAATCCTCTGATCCCATACTGATAGATTCTAAGGACCTAAATCTTGTCTGCAACATAAACAGGATATGTTGGTGGGACAGATATGTCTCAAAGATTACCTCTTCTCTGGAATACACTTCACATACATGAGAAGCAAAGCTCATGCTTAACCCAATTCAGAAGTAACTTGGGCCAATGAATGGGAAATCGCAAACGTACCCCTGGTTTGGTTCCTATGTCTCTAATGGACAAGGGCAGTCTCTGAAAGCTTGCTATGTACTGGCCTACATAGTAATCATAAAACACATTTCAGTACTGACACATGTCAGCTATATTTTGGTAAATTTGGGGTAAGCTTGGCTAGGCTTAAAATTGCTCGTGCGGTGATTGCCTGGTAATGACCTGTGAACCTATGAACATCCATATTTTTTAATTTAATTACTAAACTGTCAGAAAGTCAGATAATGTAAGTGATATTTGGCATTGTACTTCAATCGTACTATTTTTGCAGTTGTACTCCTATTTTTATATAGGTTCTGCATTCTTTATCTTTCTTCAAAATTTGGTTTACTTTGATGTATATATTGTGCTAACCTTTTTGTACTGTTTTGTACTCTGTTTCTGGGGCTTTTCCCCCTGAATCCTCTGAAAGTGAGCTATCAGCCAGTCAGACTATCCCAGTTAACAAAAGTATAATAAATAAATAAATAATAAACTGATGTTCTGAACTAATTGTCCTGATAAAGGTCATGGTGATAGCAGGCTAAACAAGGCTAATTAGGCTTCTCTATCCTAACCAACAGTCCCTATTCATCTAAGTAGAGTCATCAGGCATTTCAGGCAGGCAGACAAACAACATCTACTCAGTATGCATAGGGTCTGTACTGGGGCCTCGTCACAGTGGTGGATGACTTATTCACCTCCTATCCTAGACACTCAGGGGGCATTTTCAGTGTGCCAAGGCTACCTTAACTAAATCAACCCAATCTGCAGGAGCACTATGTTCTGAGAACCTCCCAGGTTGTTGAGCTGCTCATGATCTAATGGAGAGTGAGCCTAGTAACACTACAAATGAACCTCAGTTCCACTGCTTGTATCTGTGATCTCATCTTTTCAGTCATTACACAACACTTATGATGACAGGTGAAGATGCAGGCACATACTGACTAGACAGCTGACAGCTTTGTTGCACAATTCTACTGTCACTTTCACCACAGACTGGTACAAAGGCTGCACTAACAGAGGGAAAGGGAGCAGCTGTCTTGGGCAAAAGCTGTTAGGGGGTACAACTGGCAGGTGCCGATTGTGTGGGAATGCAGTACTGGCATTACTTTATGAACTTTATTAAAGCTAATATTGCTTTTTTGTGGGGGAGGGGGTCTTCAGCCTTGAGAAGCCTTTTTTTCTGGTCTTCAACTTTGAGCTGAGGGGGGATGCAAGTTCTGGGAACTACCCATAGTGTCAGATAACCTACTTATGGTTCTACCTGCAGCACTGCTGCTGCTGCAACCACCTGATAGTCATTCTGTTAACCTTCTCTCATGAACAGGACTCCAATATACTTTATATTCCTAACTCCTAAAAAAAGCTATGACTTTGCAGATAGCAATACATTCTTTTCTTGGAAGGAATCAAGATACATGAGCTGGAGCTGCTGGTTTTCATCCCATGTGTTCCCATACTCAGAATTGAACCTCTGAAGTGCATACCAGAAATCATGTAAATTGAAGCTGAAAGGAAACATTATCGGGAAACAGCAAAGATGTGATGATCTGATACCCAGACTTAGGTCCATCAATGGACCATTTCAGTAAACATATGCAACCTGCTCCAGGATTACTTATATTAAGTAAAAGGTTGCAGAGGTCAACCTTCCTGCATAGTGAGTGTTGGGGTTTACCTCTACTTCACCCAAGCATAATACTGTAACTTTTTTTTTTTCTCACTGATGGATTTCAACAATCTCCCAGGTGTTGACTGAATATACCATGTCCTGCATCTCTTACATATTCAGAATGAATACTTCCCAAATCTCTACTATGCCTTAATATCCTGGGCATAAAAGTTATAAATGGTTGTGAGACAAGACATGCTGTTACAGAGTTCTATGCTCACCTCAGCTGTATCTGACATAATGTCAAAAATACAACCACAAATATAGGAATGGGAGGACTTGCAGCAGTGGACCTCAGGACCCCATCCTGTTGAAGTCCCTTCTGCAATGTATTACATCGTACAAGTTGTTTTCCATCTCCAGGTCCGCAAATGTGCACCATACTGGAAAAGACACACAATCCTTCCACTATGAGTGTTTCATGGCCTTACCAAACTGCTGCCACATATAGGCCTTCACTGACTGCCTTCCTGGCCTGCTATGTATTGGTGAAATATGGATACACCCAACTAAGTATTTTATTTAAGGGATATTTATTTAGCTTAATGGTATCCATCCACAATGGTATTCACCGGGAGGGTTTAGAGTTAACTGCTATAAGTGCCAACCTCATTTTTGCCAGATCCTAAATTTATTTATTTGATGTTTGATTACTGGGAAAGTCCAGCTGGGTGAAGAACCCATTTTCAGTGCAGGGCCAGGGAGAAAAGATCCAATACAAAGTAAGAGAATATATCACAAGATAAAAACAAAGTAGGATAGTTAATAATACAGAGAGATCAAAAATAATGTACATACATTTTGCATTACAATTATGAATGAGCAATAAACATACAGAAGGTTTTACAAAGAGTAAAAAAGATATACACATACATTTATGCAAGAGAAGTATATCAGAGCAAAAGGGTGATATTTTGCATAGAGCTTAAACAGTTGTATTTACTAAACATAATATTATACACAGGACGATTGATTCAACATGGTAGAAGGATGTTTAGTAAGGGGGCATAGTACTATTGAAGTTAATATAGATATGGGTGTCAGAAGACAAAAGATGAGAGAATGAGAAAAAGGATGAAGGATGATGTAGGTAAAGGATGATAGAGTAGAGGGAAGTAGACAAGTGAAGATGTTAATTCCATAAGGAAGATGGGGTGGTTCAGTAGCACAGGGGGTTGTGTTAGTTGGGTTGGACAAGGGATCCAGGGAAGAAGAGTGAGGATGAAAGGGCTAAGGAGGTTGTTGTTCATCAAGTAAGGGCAGAGGATAAAAATGGGCAGGTGGTGAGTAAGTAGGCAGTGTAGTAGTAGAACTAGGATAGAGTAGTGGGGTATGAGTCAGCTTTATTTGGAACAAGGGCAGATACAAGACCTAAAAAGGAAGTCTTTTAGTTTAGACTTTAAATTTTTGAGATTAGAGACAGTTTTGATGTCTAACCAGTAGAGAGTTCAGAGTTATGGTCATTGAGTAGGAGTATAGGCATTGTCTCGCAGTTTTGTTTGGTTTGTATAAGGTTAAGAGTTGCTTGTCTTCGGAGCAGAGATATCGGCTGAAGGTGTAGATTTGGAGAATTGAACTTAAGGCTGGACAAGCTTCAGGATAGGTAATTGTAAGTTCATAGGTTCATAGGTTCATACTAGGCTATCTGCCTTGGGGCAATTATAAGCCTAGCCTGATTCTGTATGGCTTATGCCACCCCTTGATTTGAGTATACTGTGCCCTTTTTAAGGTTTAGTTTACTGTGCCTCTGTCTAATAGTGACACGGGAGTAATCCCTGGGACAAACCTACGATCCTCCATCCACTTATCGAGATTCTTCTTGAAGAGATTCAGTGAGGTGCTCTGCCTCACATGAACTGGAATTCTATTCCAGAGTGAAGGGAGCCTCTGGGTTATGAACCTGTCCCTCCAGCAAGTTCTATTTATTTCTGTGCTGAGGTTCAAGTCCCTCGAGCATGTGGCTCTAAGGGATTTAGATTTACTGAGGTGGAGCATGTCCATTAATTCTGGATTTGACATAGCTTTGTATGTCAGGCATAGATCGCCTCAAAGTAGGCGGTATGCAACTGAGTAGAGCTGGAGTTTTTTTAACCGAGCAGCATATGGCATCTGTTTGAGACCCTTGATCCTCTTGGTGAGATACTTTTGGGGTCTTTCTAATTGCTGCAGGTGTCGGGTAAAGTACATCCCAAAAGGGGCATTGTATTCTATGATGGGCCTGATGAGGGATGAATAAAGGGGCACGATTACCTCTCTTGATCTAGATGTGAAACCCTTCATGATGAAGTGGGCTATGTAGAAGGTCTTTCTAACCACTTTGGCAATGTGGTTTTCAAAGGAGAGATTGCTATCAATTTGGGTCCCCAGGTCCCTAATAACTTTCTCTGTACTTAATGGGTTTCCGCCTATGTGGTAATTTGTGGGCACATTGTTTTGCCAAAGGGTATGACTATACATTTTTGGCATTTAGCTTTAAACCATGGCACTGGCACCAGTTATCTGTCTCTGTGAGAACTTTTTGAAGGATGTTTGTGTCAGCTGGAGAGTTGATTATGGCGCCCAGTTTTCAGTCATCTGCGAACTTGGTGAGCCATAGTCCACCCACGTTTGCCTGTACCTCGGAAAAGTATATACTGAACAAGAGTGGTCCCAGGACAGAACCCTGTGGGATGCCACTTGTGACTGGTTTCGAGTCTGACATGGCTCCAGCAACTCTCACTCTGTGGGTTCTGTCTTTGAGCCAGTTTGCGATCCATCTTGTGACATAGGGGTTTATATTTAAGCTGGATAGCTTATCTATGATGCCGAGTGGGGTATTGTGTCAAATGCCTTTGCAAGGTCCAGATAGGCTGTGTGGACTACCTTCCCTTCATCTATGGCTTTGGTGACTGTTTCAAAGAAGTCAACCAGGTTCAAAAGGCAGGATCTGCCCTTGACAAAGCCGAACTGGGTAGGATCTAGTGTCTGTAGGTCCCCAATGTTTTTGTTTATGAGCTCCATGATGATCCTCTCCATAGCCTTGCAGACTAAGCTAGTCAGGCTTATGGGGCGATAGTTTCCAGGGTCCGTAGAGGCTCCACCTTTGTGGAGTGGGACCACTGTTGCTGTATGCCATTCTGTGGGCACATATCCTGTAGTGAGGCTGAGATTGTATAGCTGTTTTATTTGAGGGATTAGTTCCTCTTGTAGTTCATGTAGGACACAACCTGGGATGCCATCTGTTAGAGATAGTTTAGATGTTGTGGAAATTCTAGCCAATTAAGGGAAATAAGAGCAGAGCATTGGTGTTGGTAGTTAGAGACACCTGTAGTAAATTTAGCAATTTTATTGTAGCATGATTCGAGTTTTATTTTTTAGTGTGGTCTGAAGGTTGGTTAAGATGGCGGTACCATATAATGAGGATGGTAACAGGTTGAGACTAGTGTAGTTTTGGTGGAGGTATCCATAAAGTATTTGTGTCAATAGAGCATCTCTAGTTTGTCGTGTTTTTTTTTGATGGTGTTGCATTTTTGGAAATCAAAGGAAAGTTTGTTGTCTATGGTTACTCCTAGTAATTTGGTATGTGGGACTACTACTTCAATTTCTGTGTTATTTAGAGAAAATATCTTAAACTCGGTTGGAGGTCCTTGCTGTGAAAAGAAGTGGTTTGTTTTTTTGGGGGGGGTTAGCAATAGCTGTGCATTCTTACTCAACAGAGGTAAAATAAGTTTGGGTTATTTAAGGTGTGCAGTATTATTGGAGGTGCAGATGAGTGTTGAATCATCGGTGTATTGGATGAGGGAGCTTTAGCCAGAGGCAAAGTGGGATTATTTATAAAGGCATTGAAGAGGAGAGATCCTAGGATGGTTCCATGTGGAACACCAGTTTGATTGGCAAAATATTGAGAAAGACAATCTTGCCATTTAACACATTGATGTCTATCTGATAGGTAGTTGGAAAACCACCGTAGAGAAGAACTAGAGAGGCCGAGGGAAGAGAGTTGTTGTAAGAGTTTGCCATGAAAGATGGTATTAAAAGCTTTAGATAAATCAAGAACTAAAGCTAATATTAGTTGGCTAGAGTCTCTTGCTTTATTAATTATGTCAGTGACGGATTTTAATGTGGTAGTTGTACCATGACCAGGAATGAAGCCATGTTGGGTAGGTGTTAGTAGACTGTTATGGGTAAGGTGGCCCAGGAGTTGTTTATAAATACATTTTTCTAGAAGTTTGGAAAGAGGAAATAGTATGGCAATGGGGCAGAAGTTAGACAGTTCAACAGAATGTCCTCCTTTGTGTAATGGGGTAATGATTTATTTTTTATAGAGGGAGGGACATAGGATTCTGTGATATATCTATTGATGAGGATATTAACTGTAGAGGCAATAGCATCAGCAGCAGTTTTCAGATATTCAGCTGGAAGGTTTTCTGCAGAAAGGGACCATGGTTTTAATTTATATAATAGATTTTGTATATAGCTAGTGGGGACAAGGTATATTATCAGGCTAGGAAATTTAGAATCTGTACTTGAGTTGTTTAGTGGAGAGAGGGAAGGGAATGAATATCTTTGGGACAAGGTGTATTATCAGGCTAGGAAATTTAGAATCTGTACTTGAGTTGTTTAGTGGAGAGAGGGAAGGGAATGAATATCTTTAGAAGGCATGGGGCTGTGATAAGGAGGCTCATTAAGGTTGAAGAGGAGTGTAGCTAGTGGGGACAAGGTGTATTATCAGGCTAGGAAATTTAGAATCTGTACTTGAGTTGTTTAGTGGAGAGAGGGAAGGGAATGAATATCTTTAGAAGGCATGGGGCTGTGATAAGGAGGCTCATTACGGTTGAAGAGGAGTGTAGCTATCCTTTCTATGAAGTGGGTATTAAACAATTCTGCTATTTGAGATGGGGATTTATCAGAAAATGGGGTAGGACTTTTTTTGGATCCTGGGGTAAGGAGTGATGAGATAGTGAATAAGATTTTTTTTTTGGGGGGGGGGGGTCTTGTGATTGGATAATTGTTGTGTGATGTATTGTTTTTTATCAGAGGCTTAAAGTTTCTTTGCTTGATTATGCAGATGTCTATAATTTTGTAGATTTAGGTCATTTCTGTTTTTTTGCCATTCTTTCCAAGCTTTGTCTCTTGCAAATAGTAGCTTTTTTTGTGGACTTTGTTAACCAAGGTGCATGATCGATTTTAGTTCTTTTTGTACAAAGAGGGGCCAAGCTGTTGAGGGTGTCCAGAAAAAGTTGCTGGAATTGGAATAATTGTTCAGATTTGTGACTGGAATCCAATCCACATTTGATCCTTAGTTGTTGTTTTTAGAGATTCTAGTTGGTGTTGTAATAAGTTGAGTGAACCCGAAGAGATTTAGGCTGTTGTCAGGGAAGTCTGAGATTACGTTTTGCCAATTAAAATTAACATCACCCATGATGACACTTTCATTTGATATGTTTTGTGCTACCCAGGAAAGGATATCTTCTAGTAAAGAAGTATTCGGACTGGGAGGGATGTAAAGATCTATAATGCAAAGTTGTTTACTATTATTAAGTTTTACGTGGGCAATGAGGAGTTCAGCATTGTTAAATTTTGGAATGGGTTAGAGTTGGGTACTATTGTATACTGTATGTGTTAAGGTAGATTAGTGCTACTCCTCCTGCTTTTTTATAAATTCTGCCAAATCTCAGTATATCATAACCTGGAGGGAGAAGTTCAGTGTCTTGTATATTAGGTTTTAGCCATGTCTCTGTAACTGCGAGTATATCAGGAGTATGTTGCATTAGCTACAACTGGAAGTCTGTTCATTTATTACAAATACTGCAAAGATTTAGTGTGACCAGAAAGAGAGTGTTAGAGGAGTGCCTATTAAAAGAAGGAGGAGATGAGAGGGGTCCTGGATTTGAGTGGATATCTCTGCATAGGGACAGATATAAAAAATCGGAGCTGCTATGGTTGGTCCTGATGGGTTTTTTGTTTGAACCTGGTTCTGAGAGAAACAGTGGAGTAGAATTGTAGCAGAGTTGTAGAATTTTATATCTAATGAATAAAATGTGTGATTTTAAAGGGGCTGGATGGTATGTTGGAGTAGCTTTTTATTTGTATTTGGAAGCCTGTGTCAGAAATGGTAGATTTTCTAGTTACTTTGGTTTTAGGGTATATGACTATTGTGCAGTTGCTAAGGAGTGTGCGAGCTACTGCGAGGCATGAGAGGCAAATTATAGAGGGGTAGCAATATGCCATATTTAGAGAAGTTAGCAACAGTAGGAGGTAGAGGAGAAAAGAGAACAAGTGGTGGTGAAGAAGATGAGGGGAATAAAATAAGGTGATAGGGGTGTGTTAGTTTATGTGATACTATAGTTGCAGCTATCTGGAGGTGGGGTGGAGCTTCTTAGGGGTGGCATGTAGTTGGATGTTATTTTGGTAGTATGTGTGATTGGAAAACTGTTGCGGGTAGTGTGGTTGCAGTTAGTATAAATGTGGTGTATTCTGAAACCACATCACCAACCACTTTCAAAACATGAAAAAAAGCTCTTCCAAAGGTGAGAGTTGAATTTGTTCCACATGAAAACACCCTCAATACTTATTTGGTCTCCCTAGTCAATGCACATTCACCAGTCTGTCTACCCCATTCTCCACAGACCAACCAGTAACCAGTTGACAGTTCAGCGCTTCAGTCGAACCTAACTGTGATGGCTATATGGTTTCAGATCCAATGGCATGATTCCAAAATTGATCTTCAAATTGTGGCCCAAGCTACTCTGGTACCAAGTGCTGTTAATAGCACCCTTGTGCTCGAAAATTGTGCTCATTATGGGCAGTATATGACAATCTCGGAAGTCTAATAACAATTTGTAACTCGTGTTCAGATCAGTACATTTTTTTTTTCATTTCCTATGTGACAGTTGAATCTCACACTTGATCTACAACGTTATCTTTAAGAATTGCTGTAGGTATCAATACACAAAAAATGGAAATAGTTTTCCTTTCTGTAACCGATAATTAAACTGAGGCAGTTCTCATCTATTAGCACAAACTCAAATTATATGGAACCTAATCAGATATTTTGAACAGTCCCATACCAGTGAAGAGTTTCTTTTGAGGGGCAATTCCACAGTAGGAAAAAAAGAATCAGTCTAATCAAGAAATCTGGTTCCATAACCTTTCAGCTGCAGAGAAAGATGGCTGATGTTAATTCCCTGTGGGCAAAGAAAAAAATGCAGTGCCATGTTCACAATTTCAATAACCAAACGCACAGGGGGAAAATAATGTGCATAGTCCCCAAGGCAGGCATTGTAGCAGGCATCAGCAGCAGGCTGGCCAGTGGGTATGTCAGTGGCAGTACAAATGCAGTGTAAAAATGGGCGGTGCCTTCATATTTAGTAGGTATGGACCACTACACCCTTCAAAGTGTCTAGGGAACATTACCTGAAATGCATACTGGAGCAAAAATGTGACTACAGTAACATGCAAGATTTCCTCCATGCTACAGCACACCGCTATATGTTGTAGTTATATAAGCATGTACTGTAAACTGAGCACAACACTCATTACTTCTTCTTCCATATGTATTGGGCATGGCAGTGTATGCTTCTCTTTGTCCACAGGACATTAACAACAGCCATACTTCTCTTCAACCATGCATTCCAACCAAATATTACCACAGAGAAATGTCTCATGGCCTAGGTGTGTGAACCCAACCCACATGGGACTTATGCACTTCAGCTATATCTTGCATTTTTAATTTAAATGGTTACAGTTTGTTTCTGTCTCATTAGCAGTGTCCTTGCATATGTCAAAGTCTTACTTCTGTGGTTAAGAAGTTCTTAGTCCACTGAATAAAAAGTATGAAACTGTCCAGCAACAGCTGCTCATAACTGACAACTGAAGAGCACAAATGTTGATAATGCTTGCAAACGTGTCAAGATGCAAGGAAATGAAAGAACATGACAAACATTAAAAAGTGTTTTTGAAGCCCCCCAACATACACAGACACACATAGACACACACACACACACACACACACACACACACACACACACACACACACACACACATCATCATCATCTTTCTTTATCACTCCAAGATCACTGTAACTAGAAAGAGAGTGAGCAATGACAAGCAATGACAAACAAATCTTACTCATTACAAATACACAACAGTTTGATCATTGTGATATTACTCCTTTGTGAAGTGAGGAACTGCACACCAGTAACTTCCAACTCAAGTTGCTCAAGTTGTTATGTTTAAGCAAATATGAAATGAGGGACTTTGATATGACCAACTGACTGTAAGCCTTTGTAGAATTATACCATGGCTTGGAATTATGTATAATATTAGGCCTAAGGCATCATGTTAATAATACCCAGTCTATAGTTAAAATGTCCAACCCCTAGCAACTCATAACACAGAGCACAAATATATTGTTTGTGTGTGCGAGTGCGCGTGTGTGTGTGTGTGTGTGTGTGTGTGTGTGTGTGTGTGTGTGTGTGTGTGTGTGTGTGTGTGTGTGTTTATGTCTGTCTGTCTGTCTGTGTGTTTGTCTGTGTGAATGGGTGTACTCTTCTTTTTTCTCCTCTGATATATTCACAGACTGAACAGAATGGTTAAAATAAACTCTTCCCCATCTCAGTAGGAATGCTTAGGAATCTGAGTCATTGCAAGCTCCATGAAGAAACAAACCATAAACTGCCATAACTCAGTGTTGCAGCAGTATCCTACTGCCCAACTGCAGATGTCAGCCTTAGATGCCTGCCTACCAGTGGGATGTGCAAAAATGAACACATTGCCTAGAGCATAATATACAAACTTTTAAACTGAAGAATACCACTAACCTAAAATGATGCTTCAGTTTGCTTGAGGCTGTCAGGAGGGAAGTGTGTGTGTGTGTGTGTGTGTGTGTGTGTGTGTGTGTGTGTGTGTGTGTGTGTGTGTGTGTGTGTGTGTGCGCGTGTGTGCGTGTGTGTGTGTGTGCTATTTTCTTTTCTATATGAAAACTCTAGTAAAATGATTTACTACTCTTTAGTACTCTAGTACTTAGAGTTTATATGAGTTCTGTGTGCCAAAACAATAGTTGGACAGTTTTTGTCCAGTACAAAGTGTACTATCTTACTCAAACTGTTACAACTGTTTTTCGTGTGCAATTATGTTTTTTTATTTTGCATGCAAAAGAGCTTTGCTGCTACATACATATTGTAATGTATTCTTATTACTTTTAAAAACGTTTTATATACAATAATTGTTAACATTGGAACTTTTCTCCCAGGGCCTCCACTGAAAAAGGATAGCTTGTCCATTTGGACTTTCCTGGTAAACAAATGCAAAATAAATAAAATAAAAATAAAATATTTAACCTGATGTTTTTCAGACTGTTGATTCAGTGAAACAAAATTACAGCTGCCTCAGATTAGCAAAATGTCAAATACCTTGCAGATAAGACTAAGGAGTATGAATATATGCGTTATAAAAGTAATGATCTATGCATTCACCCATCTGCCGTTTAAACCAGTTGTTCTGCTGAAGGCTGAGCAGGGTACACCAGACCTCCCACTCTCTAGCAACCGTCTCCAGCTCCTTCTCTGTCATCTCCAGCTGCTTCCAGTAAAACTGAGAGATATAACCCCTCTAGTATATCCAGTATCTATTCTGTAGCCTCTTCCCAGTGTGCCAAGGCTGGTACTTCTCCCACTGCTAGGCCAGAACAAGGTGGACTGCCAAGCTCCAGACCCAGTCACAGACAGTGAAACCAGCAACCCTGTAAAGGAACCTCATTTTTGCCACTTTTTGGCACTTATATCTGTGATCTTTTCCTATTGGTCATCACTTAAAGATCATAATCAGAGATGAGGCTGGGGACATAGACTGACCACTAAATTCAGATTGAGAGCTTCACCCTACATCTCAACTCTGGTTCACCTTTATACTGCAGTACAACTCCTGTAATAATATTGCTGGTGCTGTACCCATCTCCTGGTCAACATACATAAACTCATCTGTATCAGTTAGCTACCATCTCACCTGCAGAGAGCAAACTATTCCTTTTCCTGTAGAAAACCATAACCTCTGATATCAAAATAGAACAAATATATAAAAAAGATAATTGTGAAATGATTATTCACAACTACAGAAAGAACTGTAAGGCTGGCAAGAAAAATAACAAAAAATGTTTTTAAATCTGGCTTTTCATGAAGAAGTGTAATTTGAAGACAATGTGAAAAATGTTGATTGGACAGTTGTTATAGTCAATCAAATTGCAAAGTGATTCACATTTTTCGGAAAGTAGCTTCTAAAAGTCATGTTGACAGTTTCAAGAGCTAGATTCATGCTGATAGGGAAGGCTTGATGATCAGAAGATGTAATAACAAAAAGAAGATAGAAAAGAAATCCTTCACTGTATGGTGAAAACAATTACAAAACTGGACAGGCCAATGTAGTGATGTGAAGAAGGGCATCTTCCTACTGTTCAGGTGACTTGATTCAAATGGCAGTCTAGGTGGCAAGAGTGATTCATGGAAGGCAAAACTGGCATTGTCTGGCTCATCTTCCTTGGTGAGAGGTTGATGGATCTACAGTAATTCTGCAATAGTACCATTGGTGGAGAATGCTGGACTTCCATATAGGCTACAAGGAGCTAGAGGAAGTAAACTCCCCATAGTCTGCTTTTCAGGCCACTGCATTCTCACTTCTTTACTGGAATGGGATAAGATTTACAAATGAAACAGTCTCTTACAGTGTGAAAACAGTACCTTATGCCAGCTAGATTTTTTACCCCCTGAGGGGAATAAGAGTACTATACAGGATCACAAGCCTCAGTGAACAGTTTGTTCATGGCATTAACATATTTAAATTTTGGTGCTTTAGGGCTCTAAGCCTTTACTGCAAACAATGACACAAACACAAGTCCACTCTTTAATCTGGTGAAATTAATCTAAAAGACATTTTAACAACCTCACATGAAGACAATTACTTTTATAAGGGAATGAAAAAGTACATTAGTGCATAATGTTATAATTAGTCTATTTTCATTTGTAATGTTTCATCTAGTTATCAATAAGAGATTTTTTCATAGCCTACATAGAACTCCACATGACATTAGTGTTACCAAGTGAAATATCTCTCCATTGACAATGGAAGCATTTGGCAATGCCATATTCTGTTGGATGGAAATATTACATTTTCTTCATTGGGTGCACAACTGTCAGTCTTCGAGAAAAAAGGTTTAATTATATCAATGGAATATTAGTGGATAGTGTTTGGTGGGTTGATGCACCTTATAACCCGGATGTGGGAAGCTATGCTCATTGGATCCATGCTGTTTTTTTTTTTTTTCAAAAACTTCATTGGGACATTGTTAATTAAGAAGAAGGTTGAACTATGAATTATATGATATTAACTTCTCTACACATTGTAAGTACAAATAACATATAATTCCAAACGGAAAACAACTGGATCACATTTTTCAAATGCAGCTACACCATATTGAACCCCCAATATTTGGGCTTAATTCCCCACACCCATGTTAATTATATATACTATCTGCAAACTCATACTGCCTTGGAGATAAAGATTTTTCCAGCAAAATAAAATATTCCATTTACATTACATTACTGTGACATCTGAGTTACTACAATAATTTAGTAGAAAAGGAGGGATGCATAGTATAGTATAATCTATGTGCAATGATTTTGTCTTTACTTGATGCCTTTTATACTGCATTTGTCAGGTTGTAAGTGTTCTCATTTAATGTTTCACTAAATGTACAAGGCTATTTTAAACTTATAGCACATAGATATTTCTCTTGTTATCAGTTAAACCAAATAACATGAACAAGACAGGTTCCTTACTGAACTGTCTCAAGCTTCCATTCAGATGTCACAGCTTTTTTATATAGATAACATTAATGGAATTTAATTCAACTTGGCACTAGTTCACAATTTCGATCTGATGTTGCAAATAATCACATGTTGATGCTCTCCACATTCTCGGATCCACTACTGCAGAGCAGCATGTACCTCTGGTCCGTTCTGCCCAACTAAATGTAAATCACGCCATAGGTCCTGCAGCCTCAAAGACAGGAATATCTATTATTTATGGTAGCTTTTTTCCTACTGGAACTATATGTTATTGGCTGTTAATATCATTAGTGAAGCAACAACTAGCAGTGCAGACAATACAGGCAGCAGTTATGCAATTACATTTTTTTAAATCCCTATAAGTTCTGGAGTAAACTGGATGATAAATAAGAAAATATACTGCCTTGTTGCTCCATTTTTTTGTCCACTACTTATACTGGGGCTCCATTCCAGTGTTCTCAGGTTGTAGTATCTTGAAAGCAAAATGTTCTGTTGAATGGCCTCAGCCTGCCCAAAGCTCAGGAGACTGTAGCCTGTTCTGATAAATAATCTAGGAGTCTAGCATTGCTAGAGCCTTTCTCTGGGATTGTTGCTCATAACAGTTGAGATCAAATGCAGGAAAATAGTGTTAAGGCTCTCTTTCGACCATAGGCAACGCATGCTGTTACCGCTCCTTTATAGAATACAGGTTTTCAGTGATTTATTTTGTTTTATAATGGATCAGTATTCCATTAGTCAATAATATAAAATTTAGTATCATATTTCATTTCATTCCATTTCCCATAATTTGCCCAGATCCACTGTATTGGAAGGTGTGCACCTCTTTCCTCCAAGTATAACAAACCCCATTAGGCTGAACACATGAAAAGCAATGGCGCAGTGAAACAGTAATATTGTTTAGTACTAGAGACTGTGGAAAAGTTATATGGTGTGCTTCGTAGCATCTCCTGTACAAAATCCACTACTCAGGCTGATAATTCAGTTGGGTTTCCTACAGTTATAATAGCACCTGTTTTCTTTCAGCTGCTGATTACCTCACTTCTAAACTCCAGTATGAAGTCCTCCTCATCAAACTATCACTATCATTTGAGATGACTGCTCTGAGCCCACTGTCTTCTTTGATGACAGTCAGCATTGTTAACAGTACAGTAAATCTGTAGATGTGAAAGATATAGTAGTGGCAGGTAGGAAGCATATTTCACATAAACTAAAAATAATTACTCTGACCCCTGTTACCAAATATAATATAAGCACTGGATATTGTTTAGCATTACACATTCTCCTCAGTTTTTCATTTTTGAATTTTCAGTTTACGTACTTACGCATTTTAAATAATGTGGCTTGATATTCCTGAGACATAACCTAAAGTTAATGGGATATTCAGAAACAATTAAGAAAAATAACATAGTAAATAATAATGCACATAGAGAAGGTGATTCCAAGCTACAGGTAGCTTGATTGCAGTACTGGAGAAATAGTCTGGCAAGCACAGTATGCAAGTGTCTGCACAACAGTATGCAAATAAGTGTCATCATCAGCATACTAATGAGAGCCATTGCATATGCAAATGATTTAGTAAGACATGGTAGATTGATTCAGAACATACACATTTACAGAGAAAAGACACAGTAATCCTCTGTTCTCAGTGTCAGAATTTTCAGGTGTATACAGGCTTCACTCACATTATAATGCTATGAGTAGAGTCAGCATGACAGCAACACAGGTTAGAGGGACTTTCAGAAACAGTTATGAATGTTGCTCATTGCCCTCCATGTCACAGATAGGTCTGCTAGTGACTAACATACCACTCCATGACCAGAACATTGTCAACTGCTGCTGCATTGGCAGAGACATCAAAAGACAGTTAGTAGACATGTGTCACCCAGATATGGAATTAAGGGTGGATACATGCCTGTTCAACTAGATACAAAGATTTGTGCAGCATTAAGCATTAACCATCCTTGCTTCTAAGACTTTTCAGCATCTGACAGAGGATATGTTAGGTGTTTGGCAGGTGTTGAGTACAAATTCTACACCAGTTAGTTCCTCGATGTGATTCTGCATGTAGAAGAACATATGTGATTTTACATATGGCAAAAGCCTCCATATTGCCAGTAAATCCCTACATGATCCACATGGTGTCCTGTATATCAGCTGGAATGGCTTCAACTCCATCAACTGCCAGGTGGTATGTAATGCACAAGGTATTATATGCAATGTGTTTGTACATCATCTGCCCTTGATTTTCACATCTGTCACACTATGTCCTTTACCATGCAGAGTAAGTTTCCGGAGGGTTATCTACTTGGTAGCTGCACAAATCTTAATATGTTGTTCCCATGGATGTAGGAAGCAGACTGCTCATAGTGGTGTCCACTGTTGTGTGATGTAGGTGAAGTAGGATAAGCTTTGAAGCCATAGCTGCTTGACCCCCATCCAAAGCTTCCAGCTCATATTAAAACCCCACACTGTCACAGTCATTAAACATCACTGAAGGTTTTCTTGGACTCCACTGCTTAATTATATTTGTGTCTCACTATAATGCATGCCTGAAACCTGCAGCAAGATAGTCATAACATGTGTCATGTTACACAGTATGGTAGTACAAAAGTGGATAAAACCTGGGAATATCAGAGTGCTGCCTGACATGACAGACTTGTGGCAGCTGTGTAGCAGAAGTCAGGCATGGAGCTGTCAGATGAACCAGCTGCAGCTACAGGGGTATTCCATATGAGGCAGAGGTGGGTGCAATATGTTGCTGCACTGGCAAAGAGGTGACACCACATCCTCAATTACTGGCCATGACAAGGGCTGTATAACATAAAAGATCTCTGTATGAGGGAAGGTGTAGAGTTTCCAGAACATGTACAGGAGCATTGCTGTGTCCCCTCTCCCGTGTTGTCAGGCAATAGATGGATTCATCCATGCTCCTCAAGGACAGCCACACCTAGAGACTGCACTCAGCAGGCCAGCAATGGATATGGTAGTGCTGATTTGAGCATCATTCATGACCATGAGAGTAGACATGCCTAGGGATGCAGGTCATCATTGCCCTGGGTGACAGTAATGCGGTTTTTGGAACTAACATGCACCATGTGCTTGTGCCTGGCCTGTGACCACGCAGTATTGACTTGGACTGGACTCCTGCAGTACTATGGTGGGAATTTGCCAGTATCCTCATAGATGCACCAATGGATGCCAAAAGAGCCCCACTGTCACCAGTAGGCATGCTAGCTCCAGGTCTCTATATGCCATGTCATACTGAATGCAGTCCATGTCATTCTAAAGTCCCTATAGTGGTTACACTTCCTCATGCAGGCCATGCAGTCCACTCACAGTCTCTGCAATGGTGGACGTACAAGCTGCCAGTGTCTTGATCACTGATTTGCACAGCCATGTAGTGATGCAAAGTGTGGCAGTTGAGTCAGAGAATGATCAGGAGTCATGGCAATGACAGCCACCTACACACCTCTTGTCTACATTAAATGTGTGCACCTTGGAAGCAGTGTGGCTCACAGATGCTTTGTGGCACTGAATCCTGTAGCTCTTGAGTGGGGTTGACATGAACAGGACATCAAGTGTTAAACACAGATGATGCCAGAGGTTCAGACTGCCCCTCTACCACCATCTTATACGTGGTAGATGTATGAATGCTTTCCAATGTTAACATTGCTGATGCTGACCCTGTTTCTCTAGACTATGCCATTAGCATGGTGCCATCATCTTCAGCCATAGGTTACCTGCTGACATCAGACATGTGCTATTGTGCTGGAACATCCTCCAGTATAACCTGTGAAAGTAAAAAACAACATAGATGGGACAGTGCTGGATCATATGTTTTACTCCCCTTCTACATGGCACACCTAGTAGTACATGCTAATTATCTCAGCAGCATATAGACACATACATACCTTGTGGTACAGGTTACTACACTTGCAACCTCAATATACTCAAAGGATAAATATGCATACTGTATGTATTCTGCAGAACAACTTCTTCACACATTTGGATCAGTTTACAACAGGAATGAAATGTGCTAGGGTTAGTCTAGTGCATTATCTTCAGACAGTTATTACCAGCCCAGCTCTCACATCCAAGCTACTGCCACATATGATGGTTCTTTCACCTACTCCAGGAAGAATTACTAGGAACTCTTCCACTCTGTGAAATGCTTCTGTGTTGATGATCCAACTACTGGGTTGGGCCTATCCCTGGTGACACCCTGTGTCTTGCTCTTGGCATGTAGCATCATACTGATGACCCTGTATCATGCCTGTACTACTGTCCTATTATGGCTACTGACAGCACTTTATCCTACAACACACTCTGCCTCACCTGGTCCTGGAAACCCATCTGAATTATGAGTGTCAATGATACACATGCCATGTGTGTGCACATCTGATAGCAGTATCTCTCTCGCCAGTGTGATGAAATGTTTTAGTCACTGACATTCTCTCTGATGCATGAAAAGGAGTGTACGCCTCTGGGTTACAAATGTCAGTCAGGGTGTGTAAACATTAGTGTCCTTGACAGCACTGGCTCCATGTCTCCATTTGGTGGCGACATACCTGTCTGCTAATGTGCTGTCACCATTCACACCCTGTACCATAATAACAGCAGCAGTGAACATTGTTAACACTGCCTACATTCATACAGCACTGTGCTGATGGCAAGTAGTGTGACTTGCATACAGGAGGCCTTATTTCTCCTGTAGCATGATTTGCGATCTATGTGCATATGATACAGTGTGCCCCCCATGGCTGGATACTAACCTACTACACTCTTGTGCTCTGTTCCTTGAGAGGTTAGCCACCACAGCAGGATAGTAACCTGTCACGCTCTTGAGCTCTGCTCCCCGTTAGGGTGACCCCCCTGCAGCAGAACAGAAAACTTTCTTGCCCTTGTTCTATGTTACCTCACCCATTCTATTGTTCTGTACCTGCTCCTCTTGAATACACATTCTCCCATGTGCATCCTACAGTCCTGAGGCATATCACCAGTTACCTTATCTGCTTGTCTTATCCACTAAATTCCCATCTGTAACTCATTTTGGTGACCATGCATGTGTATAGTATGTTTGTATAAAGACTCTGGCATGTGTGTATAGTATGGTTGTGTATAGACTTTGGCAAGTGTATATAGTATGTATGTCTACAGGCTTTGGCATATGTGTATAGTATGTTTGCGTACAGACTCTGGGAAGCTCCTAGTGCTGCCTGTCTGTGCTACTACTACTTTTTTTCAATCAACCAACACTACTGCCCAATGATGCATGGTATGTGGTGTCTATAACATGTGACATTTGCATTGGTTACCATTTTTTCTCCCCATTGTGACCTATTAAGTGGACTTGGCCTGACTTGCATTGCCCTCCTAGAAGTGAGAGGCATATCATGAAGGTGGGTATCGGCAAGGTGCATATGGTCTTATGACTCACTTGCTTTTTAATTCCCATGTTACTATGATTTTTCCAGCATGGGATTCAGTGGGGGCATTTGCCTGTTGCAGCCAGGAAACTAACATCTTTCTCTGTTTGCTGCACAGGGATTAGATGATGTGCCTGCTGGGTCATTATAGAGGCCCCTGTACAAAACTGATGCCTGGTACCAGCTTGCCAGGATAGGAAGTGATGTCACTGGCATAACTTGCTTTGGACAACAATCTCATATATACAGTGACTTGTGTAAGCATCACCCTGATCATCTCCAGCAGAGGAAGGCAGAGGTTAGGAAGAGACAGACAGCATTCTACAGTACGTACTGTATATAGGGTTTGGCACTGCATTTTCTGAATATTGCCTGTTTCTGTCCTTGCTTTCTGTTAGCAAAGGCAAACTGTACTGACTAATGCATGTTTTATACTTTACAGTGGCAAAGGAGAGTGCCTTAATCTATGAAGCCTGTCTGAGTACAAGTGACAAGCTCACCAGGTAGCAGGGTAAGTGTACTGCATAGATGTTTAGCATGTAAAGATGAAATTTATGTTCTCATACATGTGTACTAATATGCAGTGTTTTCCCTATCTGTATTATCTTTCCTTTTTCTATAGGTTCAGCTGGGATTTAGGATCTTGTGCAGTGTTTGCAAACTGGAGTTCATCAGATGATGTGTGCTCAGCTAGGTATCACCAGCAGTTTCTGGACCTCTCTCTCACCAGGGGGAATGAAGGTCACCCTATGGAAGGTGATCTGGCGGGCTTACTGGTGGTCTGTATGGCCACCTGTCAAGAGGTGAATGTAAGCTCCTCCTCTGAGAGTGGCTCAGAAAGGGGTTTCTGGAGCACCGAGCATTAGGTGAGGTGACTGACTGCAAATGAGCTGGTTCAACAGCTGGATTTATGTTTTGGAATCCTGAAGTATTTCTTTGCATAGCTGAAAGAGTCACATAGCTGGCCAGCTCAGTCCATTACGCCATCAGATGCAGGAACTACCTTTGATATGCTTATAATGTTACAACTGATGCATTTATTCTTAGCAATGTGATGTGCTACAATGCTACAATTTACATTTAATAAATTCTGATATACTTAGTGCTGCTTTCTTGTTGAATGCCTTTTTTTGGTTAAATGAGTACTTTTTCCAGATTTTTTTTCCTGTAGTGGAAAGATATGTTCTCCTGAAACATGCACTGTAGTAGGTGGAGGGTTACACTTTAATGGTTACTTTCTAAAAGTTGATGTATAGTACTAAAAAAAAACTTGCTCTACTTCTGCAATGAGCTCCATAAGGCTGTTAGAAACTTCATTCTACCTTGCTTTTGTTGTTTGTCACCCAGACAAACTGTATTGCAGCTTTTAAAGTTGTGAAGTTGCTGCCAGCCCTGTTCTGTGGAGTTTGCTGTGGGTGCTGCAGTATGAGACCCCATCACAACAGCTGTGAAAAGTGCATACCAAAATTGTTGTTGTGTACCTCTCGAGGTTGTTATGATTGGTCTCCTGACAGGACAATAATTAAGTAACAGTACTACATAAGTCTGAACCATTTTCCTCTTATTAACAGTTGGTAATATTTTTAATACAAATAAGTAACTTCACCAAAGATGTCTTAATCAGTTGAGATTTCACCCCCCCCCCCATAAAAAAGCAAAAAAAAAAAATTATAGTGTCTTAAATGCCAGGTTCTACAGTTTATAGAGAAGGAATGAAATGACATTCTATACAAAAATGCATAAAATGAATGGAGCAGTGTGTCCACAAAGTGTACCACTTTATGTGGAGTCTGGAATTCAGAGAAAACTTTGATGCCCTAAAAGGGTTATATGATGCACTGGACAGGGCACTGCCAATAATTTGTAACACAAGAAACTGCTCCATGAATGCAGGTGCAGTCCTGTCCAGAAATATTCTTTATCCAAGTCAATGAAGTCTGCACTGACTGCTCAAGTGAGTAACAGAAATCTGTGAACAGCTAGCATAGACTACATTAAATATATTACTGCTTTTTGTAAACATTTCAAAATAGATGCAAATACTTCAGATTGTGAAATATGAGACATACTATATGGTTCTAATGACAGACAAATGTATAAGAGCTGTTACTTATATGCATATGGCTGAACTACTAAACTCTGTATTTTCTAACTGACTGTACTATTGTGAATTGTGAACTGATGTGACACATATTACAAACCTCTGCATTCACTGTTACATACTATCCATAGTCTAGTGGACATCATTTCTGTATGTAAAACCTGCTGTAATATGTTTATTTTAACACTCATTGTATAAACTGCAGGATTCTTGCACCCTCGCTACCCTCTAAAAATAGGCCCATTCTAGTAGAGTTAACCAGTCAAAAATAAAAAACAAACAATTACATAAATAAATGCCCCATGTCTATAATGTTGTTCTTATAAACTCAAGAAATCATACCCCATCCCAAAACTTTCATCAATACCTGTCAGTACACATGGACTGCAGTGCTCTAATTCCACCATGAAATCTGCTAATGCTCAGCAGTAGTTTAATTCCAAAGGTGGACATCCGGTGGACTCCAAAACTGACAGTCTCAGTCCCAAATCCATGCCGACACCAGCTTCACCTGAGATAACTCTGAACATTTGAGTTAATCAAATATTTTAGATCTAAATAATGGAATCTTTACAAATGCTTCTCATCATTTATGCAAAAGATCAAATATACATAGGTTAAAGAGTTTACATTTACAAAACAAAAAACATAGAATGCATTAAATGGATAATTCACCTGTAAAATATAAACAAACATATTTGAAACCAAACAAAATAAATCTGCAGCACAGCAGTTAGAAAATTTTAGACCAAAAGCCTCTGTCTGAGAAAATCTATGGACATACATAATAGGTATTCATCTGTTTGTGGAAGAGAAGGGAGCAGCTGTGACTGAACCTTGCTCCTTTGGGGGGTGCATGCAGGAGGAGATAAATTTTCAAGGGGTATACACTGCGTGCATTGAGCATAATGCCATTTGCCACATCAGAACTGCCCAGTGGGTGAAGGTGTACCTCATTCCATGCCCCCAAATCCTGGGAAAGAAGTAACAGTACAGCAAAACCCCCAAATGCTGAATTTAGTTAGAAGGGATGGGACTGTTATTATTTTCATATACAACCAGCAATGTTGCAAGATACAGATTCACTTATTTTACAGCCAGACCAACAACTCACTATAATCAATATAGTTATACAATTATTTTTAAAAAAGTAGAAAATAAAGTGGGAGGTGTTCCCCAGAATAATCTCATGACCAAGATTTGCCTGTACATTAGTCCAACAGTCAAGTACCATTCTTTGGTAATTTTCACTGGGAAGATTCTCTGTTCTAGCAGTTATTTACTCTATTAAACAGCATTAAAAGCAACTGACTGGCATGAAGCATAAGCAAAACACAGCCACTGGCTAAGTCACAAATCAGGAAGTAAAGCTCAGGAATTATACATATGACTAGCTGTGTAGTTTCCACTATGAATGGATGAAAGCAAACGCACTGAGGATCTAAATCCCTGAAATGCATTCCCAGATTTAAAAAAAAAAACAGAAAAAACACTTTTTTACCCCCCCCCCCCGCAATATACCAAATCAAGGAAGGAAGAAATTCACCCAAAAAGGGCATCACTGTCAACACAACGTGCCAACAGAGATTTCCTGTGGAGGTACTTTGATCATCAGCAGGTTAAACCCAAGCAAATGAAGCTCAAGAGTTCAATTTTTTGTCCACTAGTAGAGTAATAAGCTCCATGGCTGTATGGCTTTTCCCTATTAATCCATAACTAGCTATGAATCCTTCAATTCATTTGAAAAGTATTAAGGTACATTTTGATGGCCTTTTTGTAATGGATATTGATATTGCTCATCAAATGCAATAGACTGCTGTTAAATGAGCCTGTCTTGGCTAATGTTGTGTAATGCAAAGGGCAGCCATGCTTTGCAGTAACTCCGCTACATGTTTTTGTTCATTTTGCAACATGCTGTGTGTGTGTGTGTGTGTGTGTGTGTGTGTGTGTGTGTGTGTGTGTGTGTGTGTGTGTGTGTGTGTGTGTGTGTGTGTGTGTGTGTGTGTGCGCGTGTGTGTGTGGAGATCTGCCTGTCCACTTCAAACAGATGAACTGTTATGATTACTTCTTTTTGCAGCCACGTCCCCTTTCCGTTGGATGCCTTATTTCCCCGTACTGCCTCCTATCAGCTCCTTACTTCCCATCCTTGTTCTTGTTTATTCCATCCAGTTGCGCTGGGCTCAAAGAATGCAAGAAGTCAAAGCAGTAGACTTTACAGTAGTGCTGAGGATTAAGGTTCTGAGCTGTTAATGTGCTAGTTCCTGTAGTCCACTGTTTGATTCTCACAATCTCTACCAACCAGCTGTATAACTGAACAAGTTACCTAACTAGACAGTGCTCCCACATCGCCCCTACAAATGGAGTTTTGTGTTTAGTGGGCTTACTTGTTTAACAAATGAGCAAACATAAACCAATTTAAAGCTATGAATTCCATGGCAGGATGAGTGAGAAAGAGTTTGTAAGCATGATTTTGTAGAAATACCTTGGTACACATGCAGACATACAGAACTATTTGCCATGGCAAAGCTCACCCTCCAGTGGGTTTGGAGGTGCTTAGTATTAATTTTTGTCTACAGCTCTGTGAAAAAGCCTCCATACTGTTTGAAATCTCAAGTAACAGGATGAAAATGCTATGCAAGGGCACTAACAAAATAATGGTTTTAATAAAGGTCAAAAAGTACTGAAGTTAATCTGTTTTTTTCATATCTCATACCACTGCCATCACTAATAGATTAAAAATTGTCTTCATGGAATTTGAATAGCCCAAGATGGAAAATGCACATACCTCTCAACTATCCAGATTTTTGCCTGATATTTTTGGTCTGTTCCTTATAACATTTGTAGCTTTCTGGCAAATCATTAAAGAATGAAGTAACTAAATAATGGTAGACATTTGAATCTCATGCTTTATATTAACATTTGTTTACAGGAAAAGTCTGACTTAGAACAAACCAGTCTTCTGCAGAGGCCTGGGGAGAAATGCTTTAGACACATATATTTGTAATGTGGGAGAACACCCACACAGATGCAGGTAACCCATGTAGACACTGCACAGAAGGCACCATAGCCAAGACTCAAACCTGAGAATATATTGTTCTGAGGTGACAACACAAGCACTGCACCACTGTGCCATCCCCAAACCTTCAGGAAATATGTAATAATGCAAATCGTGTTATTCTAGCAACTTTCTAGGTTTATAGGAGCAATATTTAAAATCTGTCCATATTTTGGGCCTTTGCCCCCCCCCCCCATTATTTCTGGCTTTGTCCAGATTTCTTGCAGTGAGAGGTTAAGAGGTATGAAAGTACAGAGCAAGAAGACAATGATTTTCTCTTCTTTTGTTAATCAATATATTTTATTCAGTGCCATAGATCTTGAAATATTAACATTAAACTGTAACATTTAAAATATATCTATAATGTGTTTTGAAAATCTGATAATAGTAACAATAGCTATGATCAGTAAATAGTAAAACTTTTTTTTTCATTTTTTAAAACATTTGAAATAATATTCATGTGGTTCAACAGAAAACAAAATGAAAAGAAAATGAGGATATGCAAAGTGAACAAATATAATTTTTAAGATTTTTTTATCATGTTATTTGTACTTCTAAAGTTTTAGATTACTAATCCATGCTTAAGTTTGAACGATACTTCTAAAACATATTTTGTTTCATCATTGACTCATTGACTCAACATACAATGGATTATAAATTATCTGATAAGTTCAAAAAACTTTACAGACTGGGAATCAGTCTGGAAACTGCATGTGTGTGTGTGTGTGTGTGTGTGTGTGTGTGTGTGTGTGTGTGTGTGTGTGTGTGTGTGTGTGTGTGTGTGTGTGTGTGCACGTGCGCACGAGTCTGAAACATGACTGTTCGAATAATGCAAAGTTAAGCACTGCATTTCAGTTACTTTGAATTCACCAAAATTCTGAGCAATGGTGATCTTGGAGGAGCTTATAAGTCAAAGGGGTTGTGGTGGCAACAATTCTTAGGCCACTTAAAGAGTATAGAAGGTTTTTCCTGTATAAAACATTACATTTAAACAAATTTTGTGACATAATAAAAAAAAGTTCATTCATGGAAGAAAGTTTTCTGTTTTTAGGGTGACCCAGACCCATAATACTCCCATAACTGCAGTTTGGAGCTCCAGCTTCTAGTAAAAACTCAGCATATTCTAGAACTTGGAAGAATTGTAACCCAGAAAAATAATGTTTTCCTCATCTTCTGTGTCTGTCTCTTCTCTTCCTTCTCTTTGACTCAACATACACGTGTTTTATATAGCCTTAGGCAGGAGTTCAAGAGATGAACATATCCAATTCAAAAATCATCACAGAAAATAATGTGCCGTATTATGAAGTAATTAACAAAGGTTCTGCTTCTAGCAAAACCATATTGTGTTAAAGGGTCTGTAAATACATTTGTCAAAGGTGAAGAGTACAATTTTATTCTCCTGACTAAGCTTTCATCTCATGTACCCTCCATTTTAGCAAATGGCTTCTTCATAGCAGTAACAGAGTATCCATAGCACAGTGAGGTGAACTTCTGTGAAAGGTGCTTGCTGATTTAATGAACTTTAATGAAAAGCACATTGGGCAGTCTGTAAAGATGATTTACTTGTTTAAGTACTTTATTTCAGAAAAGTGGAACAATCCCTGGCATATGATAACATCCTAACATTCCTCATCAGAATGAAGTGAAATTATAGAATAAAAGTAGCAATTTGTTTAATATGAAAGTGTTTTAAAGGCAGATACCAGAAACAACTGCAAATTTAAACCATTAGTCTTAAGACCTGCTTGCCACTGCTAAATAATGTATCGTAACATATGAAAAATTGTTAATATCCATGATACTTGCAAAGTGCAGTAACTTTAGTAGAGTCTGTCCTGTATATGCAGTTCAACATTGTATATGTGTGTGCTATCTAAGACTACACAAAAAATACAACAGTGCAGTGCAGTGTACACTGACATGTATGCATGTGTTGTATGACACTACAAGAAATACAACATTGCAGACTCGAATGAGCCAAAGTAGTACAAAGAAGCAAAGATGAAACATTACTATATCTGGACAGCAATTTATCATTTACATGAAGTCTTAGATGAACTGCTTAATGAAGAAATATTGTATAGGCATTTTTACATAATTTTTAATTACATGTTGCAGCATATTGGTTATGACTCTGCCAGAATACAAACAGGAAAAAGAATTATCTATCTCATCTACCCAGTACTTTCCAGAGCAATCAACTCAGTTCAAACAAAAAATGTTTGAGCTTTCAAATGGCATGTTGTCATCATATTGAAAGGGCATACAGCTTTTTGGTGACCCTGCAATCACCCACAAAATAAAATGTAGCAGAATTAACCATAGTGGTTGGGTTGGCTTCGCACATATGTAAAATAGGTAGCTATCCAGTGCACTAGTGTTCATAGGGCATAGGGTGGGCATGCACTTATTTATTTATTATGCACATTATTGAGGGTGAAAGTGCCACCAACATCAGTCAGAGTTCAGAATATCTATAAAGCCAAAACATGTCTGTTGGCCAGCAGTATTAAAATAGCTATATACTGAAACTACAAGACTTAGTACTGCAAGTCCTTAAACTAAGAAAAAAATAAGTGCAATCTTAAAATGGCAGCAAAGTGCCAAGTTCATTGTTATACATTATAATATTTTTTTTTTGTAAAGAGTCAAGCTTCTTGCCCTGCCATGTGGGGCCTGCATCCCCCACATCAATATATTTCAATTACATCTCACAGCTCTGAGCATCACACTTGTAGTCTTAAACATACAATGGGAATACTATTAAACATAAACAAAAAGGAAAAAACTAAAGTACATGAACCCTTCCAAGCAGGTGCATTCAGTCACAGACTCTGCATCATGAAGCCACATATCATCTCATGGAAATATACATGCATATATTTATACACACATGAACACACACACACACACACACACACACACACACACACACACACACACACACACACACACACACACACACACACACACACACACACACATATATATTGTGCCACAATGTTTGTCAGCCATATTTCCTTCACTCAGTCTTGAATCCATTCATTCCTCACACCAGGGAGAAAGCCAGGCAGCCATCTTTGCTTTCTGTGGCCTTGTCAGCATCCTGGTTTTGAGGGCTTTGTAATTATGATGAAGGAGTGATCTATATCACTACAGGGACCGCTATGCATTCTCCATGTCTGTTCCTGCTTCCTAGAAGCTGTGAATGATGCTACTGCCAGGCAGTGACTTAGTAAGCAGAATACCCCTTCCCAGGCAGGCAACTGCATCTGCTGGCCCCTCTTTGAGGGATCATGACAATGCTAAGCTAGGTCCTTCTTTCTCCCTAGGATGGACACACCCATTCTCCCCACATCATCTCCAAACAGGCATTGTGCCTCATGAATGGAAAACAGCAACAGTCATCCCTCTGCACAAAGGTGGGCCATCTACAGACCCTAGAAACTACAGACCCATAAGTCTTACTAGTCTTATATGTAAATCCATGGAAAGAATTACCATGGAAATGATCGATTGTGATGTAGTATAGCTCCAGACACTGGACTCAACCCAGTTTGGTTTCATCAAGGGCAGGTCATGCCTACTCAACTTGGTGGACTTCTTTGAAAAAGTCACCAAAGCAATGGATGAGGGCAAAATGGTTTACACTGCCTACCTTGTCCTGGTCAAGGCATTGGACACAATACCCCACTCAGACGTTGTTGACAAACTGAAGAGGTTGGGTGCAAACCTGTATGTTCCCCAGTGAATAGCCAATTGGGGACTCCATCTCTACAAAGGGACCAGTCACAAGTGAAGTCCCTAAGGATCAGTCCTTGGACTGCTCCTTTTTGACATTTACTTCTCTGAAGCCAAGACCAATGTCAGTAGTCTCTAGCTGACTAAATTTGCAGATAATTGAAAATTAGGAGCTGTCATTGAATCCCATATTGATACAAATGTTCTCCAGGAAGAGCTGACACAGACAAACAACTGGTGTCAGAGCTATGGACTAAAACGAAATTCCAAGAAATGCATAATAGCGTCCTTTGGAAAGTCACCCACCCCAGGTAACTATCATATTGACAACATGACAACACACCTCTTAGAGTTGTCCCACTAGTCAGGGGCGTAGGGACACACATAGATAGTAATCTAGGCATTGACCATCATGTGTCTATAGTAGTGAGGAAATCATTCTATGTTCCACAAATTATAAACAAAGGTATGACATCTAAATCCAAGGAAATCATTGTTCCACTGTATTCAGCATTCATCAGACCTTTCATTGAGTGCAATTCCCCCTTTGGTATGTACCTAACCAGGCATATCCAACAACTGGAACATAAACAGAGATTCCTCACTAAAAGAATACAGGGCTTAAGTAAAATGTCCTGTGCAGACCGGTTTACTATCAAAATTTCGAACCGCACTCCATCGACTGTACTATCGTCGAACACGGAAGTTTGAAAACGTGAATGTCGAAGTAAAAAAAACAATCTAGGAATGGGTTTTAACATGGGTCAAGGTAGGTGTTCAGTATTATTCCGAACTACAAACATCTCCCCTACCTCGATCCATGTTAAAACCCATTCCTAGATTGTTTTTTTTTTACTTTGACATTCCCGTTTTTGAACTTCTGTTTTCGACGATAGTACAGTCGACGGAGTGCGGTTCGAAATTTTGATAGTAAACCATGCAGACCACCACAAGGCTGTATCCCTGTATTCTGTCTCCTACAGGCTTTTGATGGGAGATCTATGCCTGACATACAGAACATTCTCAGACCTCTCTCTGATGGACCTTCTGCATATCTGCAAAACAAAGAGCACCAGAATTACCCGTTCTAAAGGCTTAAACCTTGCCTGTGATATAAATAGCACCTGCTGGAGAGACAGGTATGTATCCCAGAGATTACCCCATCTTGGGAATAGGCTCCCCATCCATGTGCAGTAGAGTTCCTCCCTAACCCAATTCAGGTGCAACCTGGACAACTGGATGAAGAACAGGAAATTCATCCCTGGTTTGGTACCTATGTCTCGAATGGACACAGGCAGCCTGTCAATGATTCAACTCCCAGGCCCTAGCTTGTAAATGTTTCATCTCCCAAGCCCCTGCTTACACTTATCAAGGGCATCAGAACTTGTCAGAAATTTGGAATGCATGGCTAGGGTTACAGAGGCCCTTATGGTCATCAGACTAGTAAACACCTATGAACCTATGAACTAGATACCTCAGAAAATATTCAAAGACAAATCACCTGAACCAAGCTCAGGTCTTTAACTCTCTATACCTAAGTCATGTGTATATTTGCATAGTATCTTATTGTGTCATTCCATGACTAGTCAAGCATACAATATCAGAATAAAATAGATAAAACAACAATTAATAGGGACACAATATGCAAAAAAAAAAAACAGAGAACTGGATTCAAAGCTATTGGGGCAGTGTTGCAGAGCCCTATCAATAAAAGAGAATCACACCGCCAAGGTGGTGAGAAAACCAAATAATGCAATATGTACAAAGAACGCTAATCAGTGCACAGGTTAGAGGCAAGGCTACAACACAACATTGGGGTCATTAATACATCCATCTATTTTCAAAATTACTTGTCCCATTGAGGGCTACAGTAGCAGTAACATAGACTGGGTAAACCAGACTTCTCTAGATTGACGGATTGATTGATTGATTGATTGATTGATTGATTGATTGATTGATTGATTGATTGATTGATTTACTTATTTATGTATCATTCATTAACTGGGTAACTGAACTGGTCCAAGGACGCTTTCTGACCATGACCCAGGCCAGAGGGAAAGGTACATACATGAAGAAAATGGAGCAGAACATCTGTACAAGTAAATTACAGGAATAATTAACTATATGTACAATTTCAACATTTCAGACTTGCATAGACAGCTGAAATACTTGACACTAACTGACAATGGCAAGGTTAAAATTAATCATTAAACACACTTTGTAAAATAGGCTTGTTTCTAGTCTCAGGCATGCTAGATCAGAAATGACAAATATAATCGAGAGTGGCCAGAAATAACATATTGTAGTATAAAATTAAATGAATTTGCAGTTTAGCCAATGTGTTAAGTACTGTAAGTACAATGAGTTGTAGTGTTGTTATAAATGTTACACTTTTACACACTGCACTGAACTAAGTAAAAGTAACATTTGAGAAAAAAAGAAGGTTAATTAAGTGTAGGTAATATTGTTTAGTTTGTGCAACTTTATACTATTAACTATTATTCCTGTAGCAAATACACTCAATTTCACTCTGGAGATATTTGGGAAGAGCTGATTTAAATTCATGTAGAGTCTTTTGGCTTTTCATTTCTGGTACAAGGTTGATCCATAGAACTGTGCTCATTTTGGAAAGGATTCATTCTTCTATGACTGTTTTGAACAGTTGCCTATATAACTATATCTAACTTTTGTTTTCAGCTCATCCTGTGCTTTCCTCGTGTGTTTCCTACAAGATAAAAGTTATAATGCCTGCAATGTGTCTTGGGTCTACCTCAAGGTCTGCTCCTAGTGGGCTAAGTCTGCTGTATCTTGTTGAGGGGGGGGGGTCATCCATGCAGCAATATTACAAGGTACCCAAAATGAACTCAACTGACACCTCTTAACAAAAATGAGCAGTGACTGCAGCATAAGTTCCTTTCAGAGTGTTGGTCTCCTGACTTTATCAATGACAGTGAGGGCAGCTAATATATGAAGGAACTTCATTTCTGTCATGTATATTGGTGATTCACCCTCTCATCACTCTCCAAAGATTATACCTGTAAGGGAGGCTGCCCACTAAGAGTGCTTGGTAAATGGAGAGCTTGGCCACGTGATGCACTTCTCTCTTCAATACACCTGCCTGCTACACTGTTTTCAGTACTGCTGCCACTGCATTCATCTGTTGGTCAGTCTCCCAAGCCTATCTTCCTTTACTAATGACTAAGACATCCAGGCACTTAAACACCTCCACCTGAAGAACCTCTTTACTCATCACCTGCAAAGAGAATGCTAATATTTTCTGAGAAAGAACCATGAGTGCTGATTTCATTCTAAGTCTTTCACACCCAACAGTGAATTGCTCCTAAATGCTATGGAGACCAAAGACACTTGGGGCTATGAAGACTGCATCACTTGCAAACGACAAAGCTTCAAGAACTGTAACTCTGTACTGTTGCATTATTGTTGTTAACACTAGATATGCCTTGTCCATGTTCTGAAAACAGATGTAGACAATATGGACAAACAGGAGCGTGTAGTTTTTTTTGGCAGCCATTTATAAAACATATGTTTGAATTGTCCATTAAATCAAATAATAGTTTAAATGCATGCTATATATTCTAGGATTTTGTGTGAATTCTTCATTTAGTTTATGTGACTGCTAAATATCTGTGTCATCTGATGCATTTGCAGTTTAAAATTTTACTGAAGTGCTACTGAAGCTCTGTTTTTCCAATTTCTGATTGCACTACTACTACTTAAGTAATGGCGCTGGGCATGAATTCAGTGCAGGGGTTCTTTGACATTTCTTTACATTTCTGTATCAGTTCTGTATTTTTTAATAGAGTTAGCACTGTTAATGGGATATGAGGATAAAAGGGTGCAGGGGATTGCCCTTCTGCAAAAATCTTTGCTTGGTTGTTCCTTTTTTTATCAAATGGCATTTTACTTTGGATAATTAATTTCTGGTCATTTTGGTTAAGCTACATAGCAGTTATTTGTCTGGTCTTTTAGTTAATGGCATAAATCCAGGGAAACTCTCCATAACCCCTGCAATTTCTGTGCAAGGGCACAGAGTTGATCCACAACCAAGACAGAATGTAGCTCCTCTTGAATCAAATGCACAACCACTGCATGAGGTCTCTTTTATATACTTTCCCAGGGAGGATAAAGTGTGGGATACTTCTGCAAATGGGATGCACTCTCGTTTTCCACTTTCTGAGAATTTGTACCACCATTCCAATTTATCTGTCAGGAAGTACTGTCACAGTTTTCCACACAACACTGAATGCACAGCAGCCAAAACGTTCCCTGTATGTCCAATACCTCCAGCATTTCCAGTTCCATCTCACCCTCTCTCAAAGTCTTCCCACAGCAGAAATGTTCATTTGACTAAGTAAGCTCATCTAATAAATGACTGCAGTTCCTCTACATGGTTCTAACACTGTCAAAGAGAAGGTGGTATCAGAAATTACTTCTGCCTCTTTATAGTGCCCTAAATGAAGGTCAACATCTCTCCACCCTTGCTGAGAACAGCCTGGACCGTATCACACTTTGACCTGCTGTATCAAAAAATATTCTGTCAGATTCTCTAAATATCTAAATTCATTCTCCATGCTCTCAACAAACTCCTCCCATATGCGGGGCTTCACTTTGGCAACTGCTGCAGGCTGCCTTCCTGGTTTATTGGTACCTGGAAATCAAATCTGAGGCCAGCATCCAGTTAGTAATGCAAGGAAGAACTTTTTCTTTAACTTAACAGATGTCTTTACCTACTCTCCATCAGTGCATCCTTGGATTGCAAACTTGAAAACTGCTGACCACCTTTCTAACTCACCTCATTGCACTGCCTCAACTGCTATACTGTTGTACAGGATCCATTCAAATTCAACATCTCCTTTCTCCTAAAGCACACATTTCCTTCATAATTGCATGAACTGTCAAGTGATACAGAGCAGAAGAGTCCTGGATGTTTATATTTTGTAAATAAGCATTCCCCAATCTAGGTCTGAAACATCTGCTTTAAACAGCTGTGTAGGTGATGAAATTTGAAACAGTTTTCATTTACTCGAATGAATTTTGTTTAATTCCTTGACTAGAACAAGTATTACTTGAAACTGCCTTCTAAAAAACATTGGAGTCTAATCTTAAAGCAATCCCAAGATATCTTTGAATGTTTGGCATGTACAAGCTGGCATATGGTACCATCAGAATGATCAAAGACATGAATTCATGAGCTCCAAGAAAAGTCTTAGCTGACAAATTTGATTAGGTGATGGTCCACTGGAAGAACTGCAACATGTCTGACTTTGTCTTAATTGCTGTTCTAGCAACACATTAAACAGTACGTTATCTGTGCCTTTCAGATTTCTAGTTCTCTGTTTAGTTTGTAGTTAAATTGTAAATTCATTACTCTGCTGGTTCAGTTAGTAGCCCTGCCTGTGAAAGAGATCATGAACAAACAGCCAACGTTCATTTGTATGCTACATACACCAGTGTAAGAGGTTAGAAAGTATCAACATGCATGCTGTTAGTATAGCAGTGTAACAGGAGTTGTTAAACTGTGGTCAGCCAGTCAGTTGCAAAACAAATTCTTAGAATAAACTCATATAATACATATTCATGTAGTGAAGCCACAATGCACTCTAAACCCAAACCCACACTAAGTGCAATGCCCTCTACCTTTCTGCCTTTTCTCACTTTCATTAAATGGAATGAGGTCTTATCAACTCAATAACCTCTAAAACAAGCTCAAAGTACTGAAATGTGCTTGACAGTCACATAATCAGTGTATAAGAACAAGAAAAGAAACAAAGACACCTGAGATTCTTCAGGTACACTTAATTCCTTACCTCTTCCCTAGAAAAGCTTCACTTACCATACAACCAATATGATGTTATATCCACAATAACAAACTGGGCTACTTTCTCATAGTAAAGAGGTTTGAGAAAGGGACTAGCCTGGAGTACCTGCTTGACAAATTGTGACATAGTTTTCCCATCTCTTTAGAGGTCTCAAGAAAGAGAAACAGGAAGTAAGACTGCTTTAATAGCTGACTGAAAACTTGGCAACAGGCCTATATTAACCATCACTGCGTGGGGGATTTAAATCGCAATCTCCTTTCCCAATAATTTCTTCTGATAAAAATTTTGCTGTTTATTTAATTTAATTCATTTTAATTCTACACACTTCCATGTCAAAAGCAACTAATGTTAAAAAAAACAATGCAGTTATCCATGACCCTGACCGATTATGTTCCGTACTCACACAGGTGGCCTTTATTGATAACTTGAGACGTACTGCCTAAAGTACCAGAGCAATTTTAATTAAAAAAGTAAAACAGCTTTATGCCTGCTTATTTGTTTACCCAAGTGCTTCTCATTATGGAGTTTGAAATGAATGACAAGAAATTCTAATCCTGCATTTCAATTAGATTCTAATTCAAACAGTTCATTAGGAAGCCATGCCAGGAAATCGCCTTAGAAAATTATTACAATTACCATCAGTAATCACAGTCAAATTAACGGCAATAAATTATTATTTAAATAAAGACTAGTGCATTAGCACTATAAAAACGAACTTCAAAAGTGGAGTCAAGGGGCTAAATGTGAACTTACTTATAACCATCTAACTTGCTTTGACACTGGGCATTTAAGGTTAAAGCAAAATATTTTTATCGTAATTTTCTTATTTTCTCTTTGGCTGTCACTTTTCTGAAAGAAGTCATTATAAAATTAAAAACTAATATTAATTTCTAATACATATTGCATGCATACCTTTATCTTCTGGCACCAAGCCACGTTGAATTTATTTTAGGCTGTACTAATTACTTTGTCACCTAGTCATTAATAAACATTTTCAATAAAATAGCCCAGGCAATTTAATTTTAAATGCAAAACTCTATGCTGTATTATTTAGCTGATTTTAATAAATAAGTAATATATCCCTTCTGGATGGAAGATAAATCCTTCCTTAAAACACTATTCATACAAATTCTGCAGCATGGAGCAGGGCTGATATACCATAGAATGGCATATCAAACTCTTTGTGATTCAAAAACATGGTATAAAATAGGATAAGATATTACATGCAGACCTGTTGGTTCACTGTGTAGCCATAGTGCATAGAGTAAGGAATACAAATAAAAATGACATCCTCCATGATCATACTTAAATAAAGACTGCAATACCATAAAAATAGTACCTGATCCCAGTGGGGTAACCTGCAGCTGCACATAGTCCAATGCTGATGTGCTTGGCATTGCAGTGATCCATCTTCCATGCTAATAGGTTAAAAAACATGTAAAGCCTCCTTAGCATGGTTGGAAAGACCTTACCAGCAACAGAGTTTCCTGTGAGGCAGGTAACCCTGCTACTACAACCACACATAAATCTCCCCTTACTACACAATGACACAGATCACCTCCTACCAGAGACTGGCTGTCCAGCACCAGACACCCCATTACGACATTATGGTAACGACTCTAGCTCCTCCAACAAGTCTAATGAGTCGGTCATGACTTTCTTACAAATATGAATGATGAAGCTCAGCACAACAGGAAAAATCCATTTATTTACATTACTGTGCAGCTTTTCCCTACTGTGATGTCTTGTGATGTCATACAGAACGGCAGTGTACAGTAGTTAATGGCTGCAGATGGGACTGGAATTAAGTGAGTACATGTGCATTTAGTACATCCCCATGCAGTAAGTGCTTCTGTGCACACTTCATAAAGGATGGGGATGTTTTGCACACCACCATTAAGGATTGTGATACATGTCTATGAATCACGATCCAGAAAACTGTTATACTAAATAGTGTGCAGAATGCTTGTATACCTCTGTATACTATGTTCATGAATACCAGGACCCCATCTCATCATGCCTTAAACACTGCACAAAGTCAGCATGGAATAGTTCTTTACAAAAGTAAACATATAGAGTAGCACAAACAAACTCACTTAAATGAGTATAAAACTGCATTCACCAACTTCTGCAGATACACACTAATGACAACTGTTTCAGCTTTTATATGAGGTAGTTTAATTTCAGTCAACTCACTGCAACCATATATGCTTATATGGGATGACAAGAAAATCCCAGCATTGTATGTACTGCTTTGCTCATCTTGGTGTATAGTGTCATTAAGAGGTTGTGAGTTTTGGTGAACTAAATGTGAAAGCTGACAGTCACATGAAAATCAGAAAAAAATATGGAATAGAACTAGAACTATATATGTACATTTAGAAACAGTATTTGATACATATGTATATTCCTAAATAGTATTTGCTGATGTACACTTAACAATTAAAAATAGTTCATCACACATTTTTCTGTTTTTTTTTAAATAACTGTCACATTGTCCCATATTAGGAAGTCCAAGACACAAGTAGCTTGTGGATACAAGATATTTGATATACTTACATCATATTGTACATCATTTATGGGGAGTATTTCCAAACTATGGCAACTTAACAGTTGTTTCTGTCTGGGTTAATCAGAACTTATTATTGTTGCTGTAAATAAATTCCTTCAAATGTTTAGTTGAACCTCAATAAGGTACTGGCCAGCTTGAGTTCTCTGATAGCTCTGTTAAGTGAAAGTTGGATATAAAACCAATCAACCTGCCAAATATGAACTAAGAATTGCTATATTGACAGCATGCAGCTTGAAAGTGAATGACTTGATGGTATGAAGACTAGATATTATCATTATATAGTAGACAAGGTAGAAGAGCAGTGCTGCAAACACACTTGGTTTGGGATCCAACATCTGCTCCTCAGGAGAAGGACAGACAAGTAATGGTTGGGGAATTGTGGTAAGGGATACTCATTCTGAAGACAGTGATGGATGGCATCAGAATTAGTGACAAACTCATGAAAACTGGAGTGTAGTATAAAGACAGAGCAGTTGTCATAATCTCAGCATATGCCTCACAACAGGTTGTGGTGACAAGGAAAAGACTGCATTCAAACAGCAGTCAAATGACCTACTAGATAGAGCAGGACAATATGAGCTGGTGTTTATAGTGTGAGAGACTATAATACCCATACTGGAGCAGACAGAACAGGATAGGAGGACTGCCTTTGTCATCATAGGTGGAGCAAAAGGAATAATGGATAAGACACCATTGTAGACTGCTGTCTGGAAAATGGTTTGATGATATCCAGCACATGCTTCAGCAAGTGAAACAGTGCCCAACATGCAACTCAGGCAGACTTACTTCTATTAAGAAAAAGGCAGTGGGGTAGAATTAGAGACTGCAAAGTCATCCCCAGTGAAACAGCCCACTGCACAGACCATTGGTGGCCACAGTCAGCTGCAAGTAGTGGACAGAGAATGGTATAAGGTTAGGCTGAAGATCATGTTGTTGATTGGAGAGAAACATAACAGTTCAAATTAATATGCAGGACCCTAATGCCTCAGGAAAAAGAGGAACTAGATGAGGTGAAGTCAAAGAAGAATGGCACTGTCTCAAATTAGAATGTGTGCAAACTATAAAACAAATAAGAAGCTGAGCCAGGTATGGAAATAAGGTACATATGGAAAGCAGTGGTGAAATGCAGCAGTCCAGGAAACTAGAAAAAGAAAGAATGAGTGCAGGAAATAGTGAGATATAGAAAAGGTAGAGCAAGCTGAGAAGGAATGCTGATTGGCTAACAAACAGGCTAAGAGAACACTTAATAGCAAAGAGCAAAGCATCAGAGGCACTTTACCAGCGTCTGGTAAGTGAGTCAGCATGTGATACAAAGGGATTCTACCAGGTTGCAAGGCAAAGACTGAAAAATAAAGAAGATAGTAATCACATACTGTTCATTAAGGTTGCCAGCAACAACCTACTCACCAGTCCACAGGTCATCAGAGGTATATGGAAGAAGTGCTTCCAGCAGCTCCTGAAAGAAGAAAAATACACAGAATCTGCACTACCTCATGTACAGCCTATGATGAAAGAGTAAAACGGAAGAAAAGCCTACCTTAGAAAAGTGATATTCACAACTGTAGTTAGTAAAGAGGTATCACACTCTTGTCACATTGCATGAAAGTGCTGGAGAGGATATCTGAAAAATAAATATGCAGAGTAGTAAAAATTAAGATGGGAGGTGAGCAGTTCAGATTCAGATCAGGATCCTGGACAACCAGCTGATGTCTGCAGTGAAACAGATAGTGGAAAGAAATCTAGAGGTGAAAAAAGAATCCAACTGAGCATTCCTTGACTTGGAGAAAGCATATGAGAAGTTCTTAAGTAAGTTGATTTGGGTGGTCATGTGATACTTTGAAGTCCTAGAAACATTGCTAGAATTAGTTCAGGCTATGTACAAGGACCCAAGTATACACAATGTTCAGACTCACATCCCAGAGGGAATGGGAATCAGGGTTCGACTTTGAGCCCACTACAGTTCATACTGGTGACGGACTACATTAGCAAACAGGATGGAGGAAATGGGTCAACAAAGCTGCTATATCCAGACAATGTGACACTACAGGAAGACTCTGAACCGGAACTTCAGCAAATGATTGGGGGGATGCAAAAACTAAAGGCACCTAGGCAAAAAACTGAATACAGACAAGACAGTTGTCATGGCAGTAAATTGGGAAAATCAGAAGAGGGTGAAAATTGAGATAGGGGGAAATAGTGGAACAGGTTAACAGCTTCAAGCTTCTGGAAGGGATGGTTGAGGAGAAGTCTGAATGAGGTCAAAGCTAGCATCAGAGGGGCACTGAGTGTCAGAGGTAGTGTATGACAAAAGAATGCCAAAGAACCTGAAAAAAAGCTGTACAAAATTGTATTGTGACCAGTACTTCCCTGTGGTACAGAAACCTCGACAATGAAAACACCAGTGGCGGAAGCTAGACGAAGTAGAGATGATGCGCCTGAGATGGATGATAAGATGCACATTGTGAGAAAGATGGAGAAATTATGACATCATAGTAAAAACAGAAATAGCACCAATTGTAGAAAAGGCCAAAGACAACAGATTAAGGTGATTTGAGCATATGATCAAGAAAGCAGAAAATAATTTGGTGAAGAAGATTTGGTCAGAAACAGGACAAACGCAGGAAGAAATGAGGGCACCCAGCAAATAGATGGATTGTTGTATTGCATGAAAGAAGTCTTGCAACTGTTAGGCATGACTGTTGAAGAAGGTAGGAGAGTAGCACTGAACTGAGGAAGATGGCAACAGCCCAACCACTGTTAGAATTACATGGGAAAAAAGATGGTTGATGATGATGATGATGATGATGATGATGATACTGATGTTTTATTTGAATCTGCTGCCATTTATATACATATTTGTTTGATACTACAACCACATCTTCCCTCTAGGTGACCATGAGTCATGGGTTCTAAAGCTCTTATGTTATATTTGTTAGTCTAGTTAATAATGACTTTTTCCTGGTTATTTCTATCCCATAACTGAAATGTTCCTGAAATACAGTAATTACTAAAATAAGCTAAGAACTCAGCAGGATGTAACACGTCTCAGGATGTAACCATCCTAGCTCAGTTCATACTTTGAATATTGATAATGAATATTCATCTACCAAGACACTCTGCAAGAAACACAAACACCTTAAAAATGTCAAGTAAAACAGCCTAAAAGTAAATCACATATACACAAAACATGAAAGGAGACGAATAGCGCATTGAATATATATCTACAGCTAGTACATGTCAAACAAACAGTTTTTTCACCTAATGCAGTACAAACCAGTCTGTTGATAAACCTGAAATGTCTTCTGCAAACTTTTGTCACAGCATCCAGTACTTCCCACCCTTAACACTCATGTGGTCCCCGAGCATTCAGAACCAGTATTGTCCCCAGTGAACATTCATAAAATCTCTAGCTGTCCATGCTCAGTGAGTTTCAGCTGTTTTGGGGCTTCATAATGCACAAATCATAGGGGAAAAGACTTCCATAAGATTTCCAATAACATGATTTGCCACTTTATTTTCAAGTCTTTTGCTTTTCTTTTTGATTATAACCAGAATGTGAGACTTGAGAATTCACAGCAGAATTCTAATTTCTATAAATCCAAGGTAGAAAAGTATTTTTAAAGCATATCAAATGTAATTAAGCATTTTTGTCTCCATTTTTTTTTCAAAATGTGCAACAGATGGACAAAACAGTGCATTATTACACCATTTCTACATATCCATAGTACTCTAAGGCTGACAAAGGCATACAATAATTTAAGACGAAAAGCACATCTGGTTCAGCTACAGCTGTGTATATCCTAAATGAAAAATAAAGACTTAGCAGAGAAAATGCTGCTTACTTCTTAAGTTACAGTCTTTTATCTCTCTCTCTCCAGTAAACTTTACAGATATTTTGACCATTTCTTTTTTAGAGGACAAAATACCTCTAGGTACTTTTGTTACTTTCCTCCCACACTTTACATGCAATGACTTACTGCTTAGCTCTTGTAATTCTCCCAGTTCTTCTTCAATGTCTGTGAAAACTGTCTTTTACTCATCCTGCCATAATCTTCAAGCATAACCCCCCCCCACTCCAAACAACTCCAGATCCCCACTTCTCTGCAAATCTCTACTATGTACTTTCTCTCAGAAACTGTCTCCTTCCCATAACCTGATTACATTGAAGCAGTCCAACCACATGTGCTGACTCTGTAACTCCCTGTTTTATCTCCAGCAATTGTGTTGAGCCATAAACCTTTACCTTTTCAATCTTCTTTGCATCTTATACCATGTGTGTGCTGTTTCTTCTGATCCCTAATTATTCCCACCCTTTATGAATTTGAAATTCCAGCCATATCTCACAATTCCATTCACCTGAACTGTGTTCAGAGTTCTTGCCTCTTCATACTTCCTTCAACTTTTCCCATTCTTTCTTGCCTTACCCATCCCTATTATTGCATACATCTTTCACAACTTTCCCTTCTGCCTCTTACACACCAATGCTAGCCACTAAAAATCTTTTCTAACCACATTGCTTTCCTTTTTCATATAATCACTAATGATCTCCTGCTCTCCGATCCTCCTCCTCCTAAAGCCCAAATTCATTTTTATCACTTCCCCATGTTTTAGAACTGTTCTTCCTCTCTGTCCATAAATCCCATACCTTATTTATTTACTTAGATTTGTCTATTGAGGTAGTACACTGATCAATATTCACCAGTTTCACACTCACTCCTTGACAATATCTTTCTCCTATCCATTTCCCTCCAGTTCCTTCTTCCCTGCTACACGTTTTACATTTTCCTGAAGAGGACATATTCCACACCGTGTCTGTTTCCACTTCCTTATCTCTCTTTCTTCTGTTTAGACAACCCTTTCACAGCTTCTTTTTCTACCTTTCCTCCTGCACCAGCTAGTGTACTCTGCCATCTGAAATTGCCATCTACCCAAATTAACTACCATGACGTCTCTCCTCTCTGGAATTCAGGTATCCCTCCCTCACTTAACCAATATCGTCCTTTTCCTTACAGCACACCTTTCTCAGACTTCTACACACACACACACACACACACACACACACACACACACACACACACACACACACACACACACACACACACGTGCACACATACATACATATGGCTAACAACAGTCTTGAAGATTGCAAACCACTTCTTGACTATGACTCGTGGCAATACCATAATGCAAAGTAAACATATTATCCTTGATAAGATATCCTTCCAACTTCCTCATCATTTTCCAAACTGGTCCTCCACCTGTCTAATACACTTTTCTTCTTTCCTCATTGCAGTCTGTCTGATGGTAGTGTGCAACCAAATTTCTAGATACTTCAGCTTCTTTCTAACTACAGGGAGCCCTAGCCTCCCATCACCTCCATGATCAAAGGACACAATCACTGAGTTTAATTGACAGAAGCTAAGACCCAATTTACCCTCCAAATTGCTTAAACCATGCAACATTCTTTATATATCTGATTCAATTCTTCCAATAAAACAACCTGTGAACAAATTTAAAAAAATCTTCACCCTTTCACCATCTTGTCTAGTTCCTCCCCAGAACCCTCTGGAATGTGTTGCTACTAGCTCACTAACCAACTAACATAAATAAGGAGGCAGGAGCACCCATGTCTGTTGACACAATTTAACATCATCTCCATAATTATGATCCCATTCACTATCGTTCACATAACCTTGTTTAACCATCTCCACCCAAGGTTCATTCCTCTCAATACACTGTACATAAATTCCCAACAAATTAAAACATTTGTTGTTAATATCTATGAACATGAGCCCTGCACATTCTACCCTCTCATTCTCCACCCAAACCACACAAACCAATAGTAACTTCTGTAATTCTTATATACAGACAGTATCTCTTTTAATACCTCTTATTCAAAATGTTAAGCAATTGCAGTGTGTTACATAGTAATCCAACATGAAGCAGTTGTCTTTCAGATCAATTAACTGTTAATGTACATGTGCATGGCTCTTTCTTGTTTCTTTATTATAGTTCCTTCATAGTAGTCAACAACATATAGAAAAGAAACCAAATGATATTACATGGTGTTCAAAACTGATTAAACCCAGTTCTAGCATTATTTACTGCTCTACGTTTCTTACAGGACACACAGGTGAAGAGGCAACAGGACAGGGATTGTTAATTATCCGTGCATTTGCAACTGATGAGAAAATTAAAAGAGAGAGAGAGAATTGTAGTTTAAACTGCTACTAGAGCAATAGGTGAAATCTGAAAATAAAATTAATACAATTTATTTTCTGATTTTATTTTTTTAATTTTCAAATAACAATAGAAACAAGAAATCAAAATAACTACAAAGAAAGTATTTACAGTGAAAAATAAAATAGGTTATAAAAACTGCGGTGGTGGTGCTGCGGTAGCGTTGTCGCCTCACAGTTAGACGTTGCCCGTTCGATTCTCAGTTAGAGCGTCTTCTGTGTGGCGACATCCGTGAATGGGTGTTCCTTCGTTGAAAGTGTGTGTTAGGCCTGGCAAGCCAGCATGTAAAACTCTACTACCAATCATTAGCGGACCGGCGTTCCGCTGTGGCGATCCCTAACTGGGAAAAGCCGAAAGACACAAACAATAAAATATTTTCTTTTCATATCAAGAATAAAAATAAGTATAGCTGTATTTGACATGGTCAACCAACATTATAATTTTCAAATAGCCAATTTAAATTAGTCCAGCTTTCACAAAGTTTTCTTCTTTCATTTGATTTTTAAACATGTAATAATAATTTCTCTCTGACATACCACAGTGACTAAACTTACGATGAGGTATTCATGGAGTCATAGGTTCATAGAGTTTACAAGGCAGAGTCATCCCATGGACCATAATCATCTTAACAATCCACCCCCCCCCCCCCAAATGGACATGTTCTGCCTACAGGAGGACAAAACAAGACAAGCCCGGGATGTATTTAAGGGTGTGTATCCACTCATTAAGGTCTGCCTTAAACAAAGCAAAGTTATCACTATTTTATATGTAATGGAATATTATTACAGAGATGGGGGGAATGAATAATAAATCTGTCCGTCCAACGTGATTGTTTGTTGGTAGAGATACATGTTTTTGAGTATTTGTGAAATCACCTTGTTTATGGAAGTGTAGGACAGCAAAAGCTTTGGGTCCTTAAGAGCATAAAATGCTAAACATAAACCACCTCACTCCAGTCCATAAGAGACATGAGTACAGGGGTAGCTTTTCAAGCCTGTCTTGGTATATGAGTATCTTTAGTCTGATGATGATTTCAGTTTGTAACCTTATGGGGGTTTCTAGCTAGGTGATGTGTCTTGATAGATATGTACTAAAAGGGACATTATATTTTATAAATGATCTGATTAGGGCAGAATATAGAAAATGATAACCTTTTTTGACCTAGATAAGATATATTTACTTATTAAATGGTCTCGGCAAAATAATTTCTTGACTACTGTTGCTAAGTTGAAGCCAAATAACAGGGAGTTGTCTATGAAGATGCTGAGATCTCTGATAACCATAGCAGTCTGGAATAGGTGCTGTCTATATGTTTGCTGCTAGAAATATTTATTTATCTAAGGTAACAATGGTACACTTTTTCAATTTAATTTAAGATGCTTTCTAATAAATTCATGATTTGTATGATTTAGTATTTGTTGTAGTAGCATTGTATCAGATGCTAAATGAAAGACTAGATCCAGCTTGCGATTATTGGCAAGTTTGGTTAACCATATGTATAGTTACTGGCTTGAAGATCAGACAAACATAACAGGAGGGATTCAACACTAAGCCTTGGGGAATACCACTAGTCATTGTTTTTCTTTTCTGACCTGACACCAGCCATTTTGCTTTCTCTCTTACAATATAAGGGCCTAAACACATTTAATTTTATTGATAATTGCAATATGAGGGATAAGTGTCAAAGGCCCTGGCTGGACCCAGGTACACTGGATGAACTGCATGGCTGCTGGGTACAGCTCTGATGACTTTTTCAAAGAGGTTTACTAAATCAAATACAAGAGATCTCCACTGATAAAACTATAATGTATGGGTCTTGAACAATATATTTTTATATTGGAACTTATTAAATTATATATAATATGCTCCATGGTGTTTGCAAATTAGTCTTGTTAAGCTGAGTGATCTATTTTTCCTAAGATGTGATGTGGATAGAATGGCATAATGGTAACCATTTTCCGGAATATACCCTGTGGATGTGTTTAAGCTGAACAATTCTAGGACAAATTCAGAGAGTGCATATTTGGCAGGGTCTATAGAGGTAGAATTGTTAGATTTAGGGTATGCAGTTTAGGCATGTTTATTGGGAGAAGGGACTCAAAAAGTTGTAAAGCTTCAATAACTGTTTTTTGGTGTGATGTTGGCACTAAATTTATCTACAAGTTTACTAGCAATGTCTTTTAGGCTATAGTGGATAACACCATTATGAACTGATTTGGAGTATTGCTGTGTGTTATTTGTTAATCATTTGATGTACTTGCAGAAGGGCTTAGAATTAGCATTGGCTTCAGATTCCAGTTTTAGTTTATGTCCAGCTTTGATCTTCCTTATGATAACATTTAGACATTTGCTGTTGTTTTGATACAGTCATTAATGTTAATGGATTTTGGTTTCTTATAAGCCGTAATTAGTTATTTCTGTTATTAATCATAGTAATTAATGTTGCCATTCCACCAAGGTAGTTTATTTTGCATTTCCTTTAAATATGCTTGGTTCTGCTTGAGACTGCTTGGTTTGCTATTTGTTATGCGGGAGTAATATTCATTGGCATAAGTGGTAGCTGAAGCTACATGGGGACTGGAAATCTTGCAGTTGAATTTTGAGAGCTTATCTCCTTGTTTTCATAAGTCAGTCTTTTAAAGTCCCTGTATGCAGAGCTGTTCATTGTGATATGTTTAGATGCCCTAAAGGAGAAGATTACTGATTTTTGATTAGATATGACCAGAGATGCGGAAATTATATGAGTAGTTCAAGTAGGAGCAATATTAGTGAAGAAAAGGTCAAGAAGATTTTGACTCCTACTGGTCTGGTTAACTATTTGTACAAGGAAGATAACATTTATGAAGTCTAGGAATCTTTACTCATATCCAAACTTTATGGTGTACATGACCCAGTTAATTGAGAGATAGTTGAAGTCAACCATCAAAAATATTTTATACATGAGTAGCTCAGTAAGTTAATTTAGAAATTTGTATGGTTCAGAAGGAATGTTGATGGTGATAATTTGTCTCATTTAGGGTAATTTGAAGTTAACTAAGTCCTGTATTTTGGATGCAAGAATCTATCTAGAGATAATTGGGTCTCTGACAAATATTGAAACTTCCCCACAGTTTACAAACTAGTCTGAATGCATAATAGGTACTGAGCCCTGATAAAGAGAAGAATGCTGTATTATGAAACTCAGCAACTGCAACTGAAATGAGTGAAACATTAAGGAAAAAAAGAAAGGAAATACCATAAATTGCTAAAACATATTCAAAAGTTTCACAGATTATTTACTTCAATCACATTGGCAAAATAATGTATGTTTGAGCAAAGCAATACTAATACCACTATTACAAATTGCAAGCATATTCATCTTAGCAGTACTTTTAACATTAAACCTGACATTGTTTTTGGTTCTTCAAGGAAATTATGCAGCAAATTAGAAAGTGTGGCCGGATAGCAGATATAAACAAAGAAGCAAAGGTGATCACATTTTTTCATCTTGCTAGTGAAGACACAATAAAGGCATTTAACATAATTAATTTCACTAAAGAGCAGCAAATTAAAGTAGTGTAAATGACAGATTCGGACAGATTCGGAGTGGAATTATGATCTTAAGAAATATCTGTCATGAATTCATAATTTATTTTTTACTAGAAATCAAGGGCCACATGAGCCTGGTGAGCTGCATAATCTGTTCTCAAGAAACATAATTGTTTGTTGCATAAAATGATAAAATAAGAAGTAAACTTCTGATTGAATAAGATATAATACTTGATAAAGGTGTGAATGTGTGCAAAACAAATGAATGAACACATTTCCAAATGAGAAAGCTTGCAGAGGAAATGGTTATATATAGGATTATACAGGAGCAAAAGAAAGTTAAACTGTACCACAAATTCATGTGAGACAATGGAGAAAATGCATGGTAGTAAAATGTAACATGGAGCCAGGCCATGGTGACATATTAGAGATAATCACTTGAAAACATGCAATGTTGCCCCAGTTTTGCTTTCACACAAGAAAGCTAACTCTGTCCTGTTTTTAAAACAGAATTTTGAAAATGTGGTTTACTCAATCATTTAAAAAATGCAAATAAAAAAGAGAACAGCTCTGCAAATAAATCAAGCATGTACAAGTTAAATCATTCAGCCACAAACTTGAAATAGCTCATATCCTGCTTTAAAACTGTGAATGCCATAGATGTTTTCAGTAAATACTGCAACTTTGGAAAAGGCAAAAATCATATGACAGTTTCCAGAAATGCAAGCACTGATCAGAGAACTTGTGTCATCTTCACCAATCTCCTTCTTTCCATTTTTACATGGGGTTGGAGTGGTCATATCAACAAAAAATCAATGTGACCAAGTCACCTAGAGCCAGTGTTTACACTGCCAGATGGGTAGCTCTGGCATGGATGTATTAGTGACAAAGATTTAATTTAAGCATGGTACTGATGCAGAGTGCAATTTTTGCATTCAAATATTTGGGTTTGCATGACACAGAAAAATGCTCAAAGGCTACATTATTAACTTATTCATCCCATTAGCTCAAATCACTGTGTTAATGTGAACTGTGCATACTTAGAAAAATAGAACATGCGACCATATTTCAAACTCTTGTCATTATAACAACCCACTATTTTTGGAAGAACTGCAACTGAACAAACTGGTCATGCTAAAGCATATACTCAGTGTACTAATGCAGTGTCAGAATGGTCATTGGGAGTATGCAGCTGGTAAAAGCAAACATTCACATATTTGTGAAGTCAAATAAACATTCATGCAGTGTATGATTCATGTTTGTGAAAGCAAATATCTGCAGTCATGTAAGACGATTCATAGATTTGTAGAGTAGGTGGTTTACATGTTCATAAAGCAGACATCTTGCAAATTCATGTAGTAAAATAAAATAATTAAGTGCAACGTGATACGGGTGTAATGAAAATGCAGTGCATACTGTCACATTATAGATTAATATGGACAAAATAGCAGCTGTCAGGACAAGAGAAAGTCAAGCTGACCTGTTCACTAATCTGGGCTGCATTTCAGGTCAGTAGAGTATTAGGCATTGTACTATCTCTACATGTACCAAAGAAACTTTCTATTTTATTAAGGCAGAAAATTAAAAAAGGGATTTAAGTGAATGGGGCAGGAGTGATTGCAAAATAGACTGAGTCTATTTTACTGAAGAATTGTAAATCAGTATGGCGACTGCACTTAAGCAGAACGATCAGAATTTGTATAGATTCACAAGATGTGCAAAGGCCACTTTTAAAGGATTATTAGTCACTTAAGACTGTTGAATATGTCATGTCCCTGTCACCTATAGCTAAATATTTCACAATGTTTGATGCTAGCTAGGATTTCTGTTAAAAACGATTAACACAAGTAAAATATGTGCATTTTCAACATATCATTGGGAAGATACATATTCTTGAATATGTCATTTGATATTTCTTCAGCACATATGGTCTTTCAGAAATCTGTCATACAAATTATTAAGAGTGTGGAAGGAGTTGTAAACATCACAGGTGACATCTTGGTTTGAAGCAAAACCAAAGTGGAACATGAGATAATAAGAAAGATGCTAGAAATGTATGATGAAATTGTTCCAACTTTAATGAAGTCTAATGTGAATATATGTGTGAATGATATCAAATATATAGTACATGTCTTGATGCAGTGAGGTTAGCAAATTGATCTACAGAAAGTGACACCAGTAGTCCAAAGAGGAAAACAAATCAGATAAACAACTTGTGCTAATATTTCTTGTTATAGTGCAGGACTTATCCAGGTTCATTCCTACCTGACATGCTGATGCCTTTGAGAAGATTGCTTCAGATGGCTATAGTGAGGCATTAGAGTAAACACAATGGAAAGATTGTACAGTACTAAAGAAATTAGAGACACAGTCTGCAGTTTGTTGTTACTATGATATGACAAAGCCAGTTGCAAGTGGAATAATAGTGTCTAACCAACAGAGAAACAAAATGTGTTAGAGAATACATGAAACATGTTTTGGTATGTCTCATCAAATTGAAATGCTGGCAAAGAACTGTCAAGCATGTAATATGTTTCACAAAAGTAATCTGAAAAAAAAAACAGATGATTCAACATGGAATTTGAGAAAGGCCATGGACCATACCTGATACTAAGTTGTTTCAGTCAATGGTTTTCATTATTTCATTTACATAGATTACTATTCAAAGGATCCAGAGGTTTTTCAAAGGAGAGACATTTCATCTAATTTGGTTATAGCACAGGATTCACAGGCATGTAGTTTATTGTTAATTGCAAATTAGCTTGGTAATGGCAATGCTCATGATGTGGGTGATTCTAAGACACAGGTATCAATATCACACAAGGAACAAAAGAGTGTGGCATGCAAAGTACATAAAAAATGAATAATGGCAAAGAAATTAGGCATATGCTGCATGTAAATGATGAGTCCTAAAATATGAGACTGAAACAGAAATGTATAAAGTGGGTGCGCCATGCCATGGTGCATTTTTTACAAAGAAAATCATGGTGTGCATGAGGAACACAATTCTTGGAGTAGCAGCAGTAACTAGACTTCAGCAGCATATGTTATTGACTACCATCAGATCCTGTGCCCACAATGATGAGCATCATGGCTCTCTGGGCAAATGCAGGAAGAATAGACCGTGCCTGGCATTCCATCAGCTGAGTGACCAGCAAATGAGGACCATTGCTGTGGAGATATGGAGAATGTAAGGAAACTCGCTGAACAGTAGTAATCACAAGATTAATTGAGAGGGATGCAATGCAGGTCCATTCCTGTGGGTATTGCAGTCTTTAAAGCTTTAACCATCATAGATACAGTTAAGTTAGGGATATCACAGGTGTCAGAACCAATTTTTAACATTATGTTGTAGCACATAGGGGGAGCTCATCTGGTTTCTCAGGACTGCAGGGTAGAGATCCAATACCATGAGAGCATTTATGGTACTGCCTGTTATCCTGAAGTCACACACATACATACACACACACACACACACACACACACACACACACACACACACACACACACACACACACACACACACACACACACAAACACACTCTGCCCTCATGTGCCCACCTGGTCTAGATGGATTGCAATACGGCAATAAAAATACAAAGTGATCAGTAATTATGTAATGTCCAGGGCATTTTATTTAATGTGCCCATGTACCCACCTAGGTATTCCCATGATTCTCACATCCGGCTATAACAAAAGAGTGGATTTCCCATGGGGCTTCTATCTAGTAAGTGCACACACAGGTTACATAGACAGGAATGTACACACAGGCACCAGATATGTAGAGACCAGACCACATATAGTATGCTATCTTTTGTATATTGCATGCAGTGCTGGATATGCCCTAGAGCTGTAGTTGATGAACCGCATCCATAGCCCCAAGCCATGCAGGAAATGACCTGTAAAACAGCATATGCCAAAATGTGTAATCTAGTGGTATGGGTGTTCAGTCTACTTCAGGAATGTTTGCATTACTTAGATATATCAGGAAGGGCATTGCAATAGAGCCTATAAATCTGTGTCAATGTTTTTGCTGTATGTGTACTGCTGCAAAATATGGCATTTCACAAATAGTTGGAATGGTAAATGAACATCATGGCAGAATTTCCATACCAGCTGTACCATCACTAAAAGTGAAGAATGGTGAGTCAAGTGGGGAATATTCATCAGAAGAACTCTAGCCAAGGCAGAAGTGGGACAATGCACTGCTAAAGAGGAGGCATTTAGTCCATAGCTATGGGCAGTGATGTAGACAACAAAAAACAAAATAATGCAAGTGTTATACCCATCATATGGTGGGTAGTGCATGGACTGGTCAAGCTATGCATCAGAATCATCATATCCACACATGTTATGGGTTGGTTCGACACAGTCATCATCACTTGCACAAATGGGGATACTGTGACAGGTGACAGCAACATTATGACATGGGGTTTGGTCATAGGTGGTGAACACAGTAGCCATCTAGTCTAGTAGAGAGTAGAGAATCAGGAATCATGTAGGAACATTAGAATGATACTAACAAGAGATCATGAGGACCATTAGATACTAAGCTGCATACGCCTTTAAATAGACACAGTTAAAAGACTGTACCTCCCTTTTCAAGCACTTAATAGTGCTTATATCCCAAATTGACTAAGGCTGTACATCACAATTCTGGTGCAGATTGTTGTCTAACCATTTAATCATCAACATTAGTCTTAAAGGTTATAAAAGTGATACTTTGTTTGACCTGTAGTGTTAACTTATTCCTCAGTCTGGGAATACTTTTAGTTAGAACCCTATCTTTCCAGTGACTCTTATTTATTTATTTGTTGGTGTAGATTTAGGCACCTAATGAGGGTATTTGTAGAGCCACTGATTTGAAAAAAGAGAAGGTCAAATACAATTGAATCTTTCATGGCTTGAAAAGCAAGACCCAGGCCACCTTGGAGCACCCTGTAGGTTACTGATTATAATGAAAATTGTACTACTGTATCAGGATAAGTAAAATATTTAAGGCCTTTGATCCTGCAGTGCTGGAGTCAAGGTGCAATTACATAACTGCTAGCATTGTCCAATATGCTGGTTTGTGTTGTCAGGGTTTGATGAGGTCCATGGTAGGGAAGGGATAGAAATACAAGATTGTGAGCATTCACACTGATGGAGTTTAATGTGCTCTAATTTTGATGAGCATTGCTACCCACAAAATGGTTAGTGCCTATGAACAAGGGTGGCAAGCTGTGTGTACATAGGCAACAGGGAATGGATACACACAGCTTGCCACCCTTTTTCATAGGCAGTAACCATTTTGTGAGTAGAACTATGTGATCATTCATATGTTGCTTGAAGATGTAGCCCAAGTGCTGAGGTTGAGGAATGCCATTGGCCATGACCTGGATAAATCCTCTCAAGCCTTTATTACAAGAAATCTCGACAAAGCCTAAAATAATGGGGGGGGGACAAAGATTCAAAAATATGGACAGATATTAAATATTTGTTGTACAAACTTTGAAGTTGTTAGAATAACAAATTTGGTATTAGCATACTTTTTCTGAGAGATCCAGACTCAAATTTGTGCCATTATTTAGTGGCATCAGTCCTGAATGATTTTCCAGAAATCCACAAATGTTATGAAGAAGGGGCCAAAAATATCAGGCAAAAATCTGGACATTCTGGAAAACTCTGGACATTTGAGCAGTATAGCTTAGTGATGCACATGAGTGAAAATGGCAAGCTGTGAAATTATGGCTGACAGTGTTGCCATATATCCAACTGTCAGTCTGGTGTGACTTAGGATGGTCTGTATCTGACATCTTTATATCTGGATCCTGCCTCAAGCACAGAAGACATGGCCTCTGGAACAGCATTTGCAATGTGGCTCATGGAAACACCTATGGAGGCTACATTTGTCACCAGTGAACTCATCCCTGAACTCCATTTCATGCACATCATCCTGGAATCTTTGGGCACAGTCACAAGCTTCTCAAGGCAGTGGGTAATACCAAGATTACTGACCTGCACATCTGCTGGTTTGTTGTTTACTGTCAATAGCTTTTTTGTTTCTTGCTGTGATACTTAACCAGGCAGGATTCCTTCATTAACTATGTAATTCCTATATTAACTCAGTCAAACTGAAACTCTGCTAAATCTTTACTGAAATCCCTTTCTTCCACACTTAAATGGTAATGAGCAGTGCTGCACAAAATGGTGCCAACGCTTTATATCTCACTAACAAAGGTCCATTAGCATGGCACTTCTGCTAAGAATTTTACTTATTACTGGTAGATCAATATGTGTGTGTATACCTTTAAGAAGCTATCTAAGGGCTTGCACAAGTGTATAAATACTGAGCAAGTGCAAGCCTGACTGCCATTTTGTAGTAAGCAGTTGAGATGTAAGCATGTATGTATGTAAGGCCTGTCTGTTAACTAGTTTATTTGTATTTAATGATGATGTTATCCATTGTTATGTGTTTCTAAGTATTAAAGCATCTAAACGAAAACCCCAGCCTTCGTGCTAGAGACAAACAAGCGACATGGTGTCAGAAGTGGCATGTCTAAAGGACATGGTGCCAGATGTGGCATGTCTAAAAGTACATAGTGTAAGAAACGGCATGTCTAAAGGACAAGGAATCAGAACTGGCATATCCAAGGGGCATAAAGTCAAAGGCGGCCTGGGTAAAACAACTTAAGGTACTTGCTAGGAGCTGGTAGAATATGCAGGAGTGGATCATTCCTAAATGTGCATACTTTGCAAAACAGGCCAGAAATTAATTTCAGGTATTAAAACTTTCTCAGCACTATTTCCTTTCGCATAATCTGAAACGAGAAATACAGAACATTAAAAATAATTTTCACATAAACAGATATGTACCATATTGATAGAAATATTCCAATTACTATAGAAAATGTTTGAAATAAAGTCTGAATTGAATAAAAATGAATAAAATAAGGGGAAACAACCACATTTTTGCAAAACATAAGTAATTCATATAAAGCAAAGATAACTGAGTTATCAGAAGTGTATAAAGTGTTTGCATGTTTGTGTAGTGTTACAGTAAAGCTATTTCGCAAAGTACAACTATTACAAGGTATATTTCGCAAAGTAAAGCAATTACAGAGCATATTTCACTAAATACACCTCTGGATTCATGAAGCTCGGCGCAAGGCCGGTGTAAGGCCTGCGCCAGCCGTGCGGCGTACAAATGGTGTAGTAGCGCCATATGCATATTAATGAAGGTGCACCGCTACCACATCCACGTGCATAGGACACGTTTTGCGAGTGCATGGGGCATTACTAAGGTGCGCCTGGAGGCATGTCAATGTCGGCTGGTGATGAGCAACCTAAACCGCTGAATATTATATCCTGCCTGCAATAGTAATCGCACCTATCAGTGTCCGTGGATAATGAAACGTATGCAAAACATGCAAGACAGTTCCCGGCCACACAAAATGGAGAACCAAACAGAAATGCACGCAACATAATATAAGTTTCCGTCCATGGAACAAATGATATTTAAAATCGTGTGCCCGTAATGTACTGCACTGTCAGAAGTTATACCCAGTGGAAGTGAAGCGCATCATGTCAGCACGCCGCCAATACACATGTCTAGCCCCATGGGTATGGTCACCAGCAGTCCCACAGTGGTAGTAATAGTACACAGCAGGCCAGTTGTGGCTATATAACAACCGTAAAGAAACCTGACAGTCCAAATTGTATACCAAACACACACAAACATATGTATATTAAAATGTACTATACACATGAGCAGGAACGTAACCGTCACATACACATAGGATGCTATATGCGGAACCGGGATATCCAAAAGTAGAACCCATGCATGCAAATGCAATATGCAACAACCCCAGTATAGCACATAACCCGCACCCATGTCCGAATGTCCACCAAATCCAGCTACCAGCCTTGCGCATCCGTACACCTGCACATAGCGAGTATTCCCCATATGTAGTAGGAAGTATCGTCCTAGGCAGTGTCCGGATTGCAAATATGTATCCCACGATTGTAAATATCCCATCACAGGTATGTAAATCCAAATGCCCACGAGTTAATGTTACGGCAAAATGTCTGTACATCCTGCGTGGGATAAGTAACCTGTTGAAACCTCAGAGTTGTTTACACGCCACGGTGTCCATTACTGTACACATCTGGACAAAACATGTATGTGCAGTCACACTACTGTTCAGTTTCTACACAGACATGCAATTCATACCACGCAGGATGGAACAGCTGTCCACCATGTAGGCCACCCCACTAGGGTTGCCACCTGTTCAGATGGCCAAGGTGGGACATCCCTTGTAGAAATGTAACAATTTGCAGGATAAAACATACCCCCGGCCAGTGCAAAGGACAGAATTACACGTGTATGCCAAGATAAAAGCTTATGCCATAGCATTTGAATAGCTTATGCTATCCCAAATAATAGTTATGTGTACCAGATACAAAATACCTGTATCATGCAACTAGTACAGAAAATAAGAAATATATTATTGTCTTAAAATCACAGGACATTTGCCATGTCTTAGATGTCATCGCAGGACACAACTGTCCAAAGTGGGACCTCCCCTCGCAAAGAGGAACAAGTGGTAACCCTACTCCCCACTGAATTATCGACAGTATATATTCAACTCAATCACATACCAACACCACCTTTCAACCTATTACAGCAACAAAACCTGGACAAAGCCTAAAAGGACGGGTGGACAAATAGGGACAGATGTAATCACTGCTCTCACAAGCTTCGAAAGTTCACTGAATAATAGTATGTACATAAGCAGGAAATGTTGTGAAGGATGTGGGGTAGTCCCCAGTATTACAGAGGTCCATACATATATACTGTAACAAACCGTCACATATGTTGACTGTACTACTGCATACCCGTAGCTAATTCATAGTTACGTCATGTGCAAAATAATAACCCTCATAAGAATTAATACAGGAAATAGTCAAATGTGAATGGGAACACCACTCTCCGTGGATTATGTATCATAACCACCCCCACCCATATTATTTATTGCCAACATCATAAGCTGCTGACAGGTGCCCAAACACCTGTGTCTGTAAACAGATTAAATGTTTAAAATGGACAATCCCTGTCCATGTGCTTTGTCTGACATTTGAACATGGTCAGGGCAGTTCCGTTCACCAGTCGGACAAGCCTAAACCCAGATCACCACATGAACACCCTGACAATTAAAGACCTGTATGTGTCAGGAATATAAGCCTTTGGGTTCTGAATATCCCTGCAGTGATGAAATATGCAGCTTGGGTCCAGAGCAGTAGGGAATAGGGAATGTGTAACATGTAGTACCGCATTTTTCCCAGCAGGAGAATGGATGCCTGTGAAGCGGTGAGGCATATGTTAATGTAGCTATGTACTATGGGTATGCATATAAATGAGTCAGAACACCAAACGTATACTGGTTACAGCATCCGGCCAACATGAATGCAGTCCCGGTTGAACAACGACTACAGCACATATAATGTGAAAGTGTAATGAATGCGTCTGTGCTGTACAGACAGTTAAATATGTAAAGGTGAACGTGTGTTTTGCAAACGTCCGTTAACCGGATTACAGATAATTACTGGTACTGTCACAAGTAATAAAGCCCACGTAAGCACAAAGACTTAGTAAACATATGTAACCCACAATAAGGATATGTATGCGCCATACGTAACCCACAATAAGGAAATGCAAGTGCGCCTGTGTGTGTGTGATCTGCTCACAGCATATTAAATGAATGCTGTTTCCCCCACGTTAGTTATACATGGCTCAAACCCGTTAACCTCGTAAAGTATGAAACCGGACGAAGCCATGCAAACTACCGGTACAAATAGGGACAAACCCCAGATATGTGCCAGAACAAACATAGAAAGTGGATAGAATAACGGGTGTGTCAGTAGCATGGATTCTCTGAAGGATATGCAGTCGTAACCTGAACTGCTTGCCAGAAATCCCCACCGTAAGTCTCAAATGAAATGCCACTACATTGCCAAATAGACACAGGTTTATGTAAAACACAGCGAAGATAAAGGGGCAAGCAGCTGTACACTCTGTGACAATCTGTATAGTGGAAAGGTATGGTATGGATATAGATATATGTGTATACACATAATCCACAGACGTAAACCAAAGCAAGTTATGAAATGAGGATTGTACATGTATATATGTATACACAACAGACTTATGCCCTGTAGATATGACATATGTACATAAATAGGCGACGTTATATCTAATATGGGTAGACAAACAGACATGCAGGAAAGGTGAATAAACCACAGCATTCAAAAACATTGGCCAGAAAGTGACAGTCCAGCAAGTTCTACACTTTAAACATGCAGATAGGTGTCCATTGCAGGACTCCAGAAATTGAATCATATGTAGTGTCAACCGACATTGACGCAAAACAAGTGACCGCAGCAAATACGAAATAGCTGTACATGCAACAGTATCAGGTGCAAGGGTGATGACACATGTGTCGATAGAATGTATGACGTACGAACTGATATCCGGAGAGTAGGGAGTGCATATAAGTGTCTCCACACTTCAGTAACGCACACATTAAACATGTGTAATGGGTACTGTAGAGGGTTGTCAGGTATGGGAATCATGGGTATGCAGAAATGGGCCTAGGTGTTGTTTGGCAGGGATTTCATAGGCCCGCCCCGTGGGAGTGATGTAGGTATAGCACACGCCTATATTCTCAATAATGGGGCAAACCATCCACTGGATATTGCAGAAACCATTTTGGCAATATGTAGGGCCCTATATCAGTGTCATGTAGGCGATTATCATGGATGGACATGCGTACGACCAAGATGGTACCCATAACTGGCAAACTATCAGAATAACACAGCTGCACTAAGGCATAGTACATGAAATACAAATAGGGACTATATTAGATATACCCCAGACAAAGTCAGAACATTGTGAGAATACTGGTGTACCCATGAATACGGATGTTATGAGTGTTACTAATGATGTAATGGAAATGTCAGTCACTATTATCTACCGCACAGTCCATAATGCCTTGCCAGCAATTTACCAGAAAGGCACATCACTATGACAAATGTAACAAGGTCAAACATCAGGGCGTTTACCCATAATGTGTACAGGTTAGGGGTATGAAGGTAACCTGTCCAAAATACATGTACAGAACTAGTGATACTAGGTGGACAGGTGAGAAGAAAGACATCAGGACAAATGAGAAAACATGTACAAGTCACACGCATGTACACCGACAAGTGTGAATGACAACGTATGCCCTGTGAATGTAAATGTGGAAGGTTTATAGACACAAACGTAATGTGTCTCTCAGGGTGTCATGCAGTGTCACCGTAACAATGTCCAGTCCCCCAGACATGTACGTGAGCTCTGCCACTGACAGAAAGCGCAAATACCGGCGCACACATACAGTACATGATAGACCAATTAGTGTGGATAAGCAGCTGTTGGCCTGTGTGAGGAATACAACTGTCTGGGTGGGTGTGTCCTGCAATATAAATGTAATGGCATGTGGCCAGTGATGCCGCCATACAGTGTGTGCATTGGTGTCAGAAAGTTGATATTTTGTTACAGACACATACTCCGCAACTGTACAGATTTATGATGAATGTGCAGAGTTCTGCCTCATATGTTTGGTGTGTTCCACGTAACAGTAACATTCTGGCACTTCCATGATAACTGAAGACATGAAATAATGACAAACATGTGCTTAAGACACCAAATCCGACAGAAAAGCCATACTAATGCAAAACCTATTATTGTGTCAACTATTTACGTTTGTAAGAGCAACATGTCAATACTGCCCTTATGTGTCCCACTATCAGATAAGGCCTTGTCCAGCAACTTGCTCTAGGAGGTGGAGTGGTATGAACAGAAACAGATACATGTGTGAGGAAACAGCAATATCGACTGCAAGATAACGCAGAAGGTATGAAATGCGCTGCAGTAGGACGTGCAGTACTGTCCGCAGGTATGTGCTGACATGTCAAATGACACAGCAGTCTACATGAAGAACTTTTAGGGCTGTCACCTTTACATATGATGATACTGGAACATACCCACAGCCATGCACACAGCACAAATAGACATACACACATCAAAACTAGGCCATGATACATGAAGCCTCTGGCGTGTACGAGTACAGTGAGAGTACAGCAAGGATAGATGTCTGCCAAGATATACAGCAAACACCTGTAAGGGCGTGTAACACCGCCCGTAACACGGACATTGCATGGACAATGTTGGGAGTTGCAACATACCCCATTGGTATGTGAAAGCTATGCAAATATGTGATACATGAAACAGTCAGCTGTCCATGCAAGAGCAGGGTTATGGGCAGAAAATAGATTTTATATATATATATATATATATATATATATATATATATATATATATATATATATATATATATATATATATATAAAGAGAGAGAGAGATACAGACATGCACACACACACATGTGGCAGGGATGGTAATCGAACCTACACATGACTACCCTATCACACTATAGCATGACGCATTTACAGAACACGCTACCGAGACTACTAAACACAGCAGACACACAGGCATTCTACTAGGTGCGTGTCAACATCCGCAAAGACAAAGACGGCAGCAGGATACATCTGTGTTGCGAAGCGCCTAAAAGCATAACCTGAGTCCCCAGGCGGATGGGAGCATGCACACACACACACACATCTGGCAGGCCTGGGAATTGAACTGACACCTAACTACCTTATCACACTACAGCATGAAGCATTTACAGAACATGCTACCGAGACTACTGAACACAACACTCCCAGAGGCATACTTCTAGGTGGGTGACATCATCAGCAAAGGCAAAGACGCCGATAGGGAATGTATGTGTTGTGAGGCATCTAAAAGCATTACTGTGTCCCCAGGCAGCTGGAAACACACGCACACACACACACTTGGAAGGGCCGGGAGCTGAACACACACCTACCTACTCTAACACACTACAGCATTACGCATTTACAGAACGCGCTACCGAGATTAATGAGCACAGCACTCTCAGAGGCATACTTCTAGGTGGGTGACATCATCCACAGAGGCAAAGACTCCAACAGGGAATGTATGTGTTGTGAGGCATCTAAAAGCATTACTGTGTCCTCAGGCAGCTGGAAACACACGCGCACACACACACACACACACACTTGGAAGGGCCGGGAGTTGAACACACACCTACCTACTCTAACACACTACAGCATTACGCATTTACAGAACGCTACGAGATTACTGAACACAGCACTCTCAGAGGCATACTTCTAGGTGGGTGACATCATCCGCAAAGGCAAAGACGCCGATAGGGAATGTATGTGTTGTGAGGCATATAAAAGCATTACTGTGTCCCCAGGCAGCTGGAAACACACGCACACACACACACACACCCACACTTGGAAGGGCCGGGAGTTGAACACACACCTACCTACTCTAACACACTACAGCATTACGCATTTACAGAACACTCTACCGAGATTACTGAACACAGCACTCTCAGAGGCATACTTCTAGGTGGGTGACATCATCCGCAAAGGCAAAGATGCCGATAGGGAATGTATGTGTTGTGAGGCATCTAAAAGCATTACTGTGTCCCCAGGCAGCTGGAAACACACACACACACCTGGAAGGGCCGGGAGTTGAACATACACCTACCTACTCTAACACACTACAGCATTACGCATTTACAGAAAGCGCTACCGGGATTACTGAACACAGCACTCCCAGAGGTATACTTCTAGGTGGGTGACATCATCCGCAAAGGCAAAGATGCCGATAGGGAATATTTAGAGAGTGAGCAGTCTGAAAGCATATTACCATCCCAAGGTAGACGTACACAAACACGCCAGTGCTGTCAACGGGCCAACTAAATATCTACGGAGCACAACAACACTGAATAGATACAGGATGCACCACAGACAGTACACCCTTCGAGAGAGCAACAAGTGTGTTCAATGTAGGCATCTATCGTGACATTGAATTTGGACATCTGGTGCCTGGATGACCACCATGGCTATACAGGATGTCAATGGCCATGCCCACACACTTAGTATCACACGTCTGTTTGGAATGTACTGTGTGTCCATCTACACAATGGCGTATTGGGCATGCTCACACACTTAGCTGTTGCAAAGGGCCATCTTGCATGCACACCGAGTCTAATCACGGAGGGGCGCAGTGTGGAATGTACTGTGTGTCCATCTACACAACGGCGTACTGGGCATGCTCACACACTTAGCTGTTGCAAAGGGCCATCTTGCATGCACACGGAGTCTAATCACGGAGGGGCGCAGTGTGGAATGTACTGTGTGTCCATCTACACAATGGCATACTGCGCATGCTCACACACTTAGCTGTTGCAAAGGGCCATCTTGCATGCACATGGAGTCTAATCACAGAGGGGCGCAGTGTGGAATGTACTGTGCGTCCATCTACACAACGGCATACTGGGCATGCTCACACACTTAGCAGTTGCAAAGGGCAATCTTGCATGCAGATGGAGTGTACACACAAAAGGGCACAGTAAGGTATAACTGCCCTCACGCACAGGGTGGTCACACATGCAGTGACCTGTACACACACAGCTGCCATCACAGCTGTCACAGGTGCAGGTCACACACGTACACACTGCAGTGTACACTGTAGCTGTCAAGTCAGCACCATGTCGTTGGTGCAGCACTACACAGCCTTATGGTCCCACAACACCATGTGACACATGACCACTGGGCTGTACAGCGGTGTACACCAGCTGTGCAGAGGACACACGTACCAACAGGGATCCAACAGGTGTTATGCATTGCAATGATACCAGTATACATGAACAGGTCAGCTCAAGACATACCATGGCCCTTACACAGCTGTGACACCTGACTGTTGCTGTACACCAATGAACACACATCTGGGTACGTCATACATGTGATTGTGTGGATGTGTGCATGGACTGCACACACAACACTTACATACATGGCCTTTGATGTACCTCATGCATAACACTGGCCTAATCAATGCTACACATGCGAATTGAAGGTGGGCCCATGTCTGTTGAATGCTCACACTACAGGGGGTAGCAGTGTTGACCGGGACACATACCCTTGTACTGGTTGCCTGTGACACCCATGACATCATACCGCAGTCCATGTGTTATGTATGTCAACACACATGTCCAACAATAGCAATGCATACAAACATGGCAACAGGAGACACATATGACATCTGTACTGTGCATGCAGCAAACATGCATGTGCAATGGCCGATATCCATAACATAGTTGCACCTACCTACGACATGCAGACGCAATGCAGACCCATCCTTGACATCTGTATACGGTGACATACAAACAGCACGTATGGAGGGATGTGTGTACATAACGTGGTGAACCACCTATCTAGATATATGTGTGCAGGGGGTGGCTCACAGTTGTGTCACACACCATCCTAGCATGCCATGTGCTAACTGTACGCTATGTCGCTGTTACGTGACGGTGCTGACATAATGCATACACAGCGGTTAGGTGTTAACAACTATATGTCATATGGCACCTGTAACACCTACAACCTCCCGTGTGTATATAGCAGCACATTTGCCAGATATAGCATTGGTACACATAATGCAATCAATACCACTGCATGTCCCGCAAACGTGTCATCATATGGCTGGTGTATCATTCCCAGCACTGCCATGTGTGTCCGAATGTGTGACCAGGGATGCTACATATCGCGGGGAATATGTCCCAGTTGCTACACATACCTGTACGTCATTGTAGAGGACTGTACATACATCAGTGTGGGAATCATAATGTTCACCGGTGATGTGCATCACACACATCGGCTGTCCGTATACACATGTGTGGTCACCACAGTGTGTGTATGTCTGTATGTATGTCTGGTGCTTGGTGTGAGTGTGTATGCTAATATACGGTGGGAAATTATCACTGGCCCCACGTGTTGACTAACCCGTAATGGTGATGCAATGCACAACCCTGTTGATGCCATAGGTCCCAGCCATACTGGCTACCTGTGCATGTCCCTTCTCTGTGACACTTTGTGTGGGTGCATAGTACTGTGAGGGTGATGACCACACAGGCAAGGGTCCCCAGCTGCACACTATGGGGTGTGCATTATAGTGGTGTACACCCCGTGACTGCGGCCATGTTCACGTACTGTTACGAGTCCTACTGCTGCACAGTGTGGCCTCCAGCTACCAAATGACACCTCACATCATCATTGGCCAGGCCGCTGTGTACAACACCTGCACCATGTCACCATACCTGTAATGTGTCCTGCTATGTATGTCACGTTTCTGTCCAGTGTAGCCTGTGGCACCGACCACATGCATCAGGTGCAGTATATGTGTGGACATCTGTGTCATGTTTGTGTGTCCAACAGTCAGGATGAGGGTACATGTAGCATGCTATTATTGCCAGACGTGCCTGTGTGTACTCCACAGTTACACGTGGGGGACTGCAAACACTGCTACCTGTAGGCACATGCAAGTACACCATAGGAGGGACCCAGGGCATCACAACCAACATGGTGCTACAGATGTAACAGAGACACATACCGTGAACACATCACAATGCATGCTGCACCTGCACTACATGGTGTGACTGGTGCATGTCGACAGTACACAACCTATGTCACATACACAACTCAGTATTCACACACAACCACTGCAACATACACATCCCTCACTATGCATACACAGGTATTGCATACACCTCTCACTATGCTGTTCACCCTGTGCATCAGAATATTTTTGCATAACCCTGCACCGATGGTGTGGATGACAGGGATGCGGCACAGGCTTCTTCATATGCACAGGGTGATATGTTTGCCAGGGGCATAGGCTGCACCAATGGATAACATCATGTGTGTGTGTAACGGCCGGTGAGTTGACTGGACATATCTGTGCAGAATGCATGTGGATGTTGTGGAGCCCTACAGTTGTGTTTGCTGTGTGCGTGTATGTGTGTACACAGTTCTGTCACTTGTGAGGCCTACACGGGGTATAACTGACAGCCCCAGATTGTACAGAGCAGGTTGTACAGCTCACTGTGTCCGTCCACGGCCACGTGACCTGTGCCTGCCTGGGGTTGCACGGGCACTACCAGGTGGAGGTACAGAGTGGCTACTGTCCAACTACACATGTCAGCTGGAAACATGTTCCCGCTGAGACTGTCCAGGGCCACGTCCATATGGCCTGCTGTGTCCTGGTGTTGACAGCGCAGCAGCAGCTGCACTGCTACTGCTACCGGCACTATGGGAGCGGGCATGTGAGGTGGCACGGTCACATCGACCTACACTAGGTGGTGTTGCTGGCCTACGTCCAAATGGCCTATGCCTCACTCCTACCAGGTGTTCCAGCACAGACAGCTCCTGCTCGTGGATTGCCATGCCTCGGTCAAGGATTCCGACCATTTCACCTAGTCGCCTATCCAGAACATTAGCAATCTGCTGTTGAGCATTTGCCAATGCCTGGATGCTGTCATTTAGGGTATGGATAGCAGCCCTCTGCAGCCTCTGCCCTTCTCTGTTCTGCCATTCAGCACATGCCTGTGCCGCCATTACAGTCTGGAACATGCGTCTGGTGATACCAGCTGCTGCGCTCTGTCCTGCAGGTGCATGTCTGTCAGAGGTCCTCCTACGAGCAGCACCGGCCACATGCCTGTGTGGTGCATCTGCAGTCATTACACTGACACCATGGTGTGTAGACACACCTTCTGTAGCCACCACATGTTCCTGTTCCACGCCAACAGACGCTGACTGTCCTTCCTCTATGGCCACCGGTGATGCGGTATGTGTTGGCAGCAGAACTGTGTGCGGGGAAGAGGGGGACATAGCTGGGATGGTAACCATTGGCACAGATTCAGCCCCTGACAACCCTGCCTGTACCTGATGCATATGTTCATCACCGCTAGTATCTGTGGGGACACTAACATCAGATGGACCGCAGGAGGTTAACGCATCTACATCACCTGTGAATGCAAAGAAATACTGTAAAGTACAATAGACACAGACACAGACACACACACAGACACACACACACACACACACACACACACACACACACACACACACACACACACACACACACACACACACACACACACACACACACGCACACACTGACACACACAGACACACACACACACACACACACACACACACACACAGACACACACACACACACACAGAGACACACACAGACACACACAGACACACCATGCATGTGATTTGTCAGATGGCATGCAGCATGCCTGTGATACAGCAGAGGGCATGCAGCTCAGACATTAATAGTGTTAGTAAGCATACCTCCCTGGGGTGCACACTACAGCAAGCAGGTGTCATATCAGTAGCCATGCAGTTCACACATTCATGGTAGTATGCATGCATCCCTGTGATACACCATGTGGCCCAGAACAGGATAACAGTACACATGGCTGACGTGACCTTGACATGTAATCTGCTGACATGTGCATTAACATGCATACATGTATGACACAATGGTGTCCTGACACATGTACAGCATCATAATGGGCTTCACATTGCAGTGTTGTGTGCATGCCCTACAGATAGAATGCATGTTTAGCAAATGTGCATGAGCATGGGAGGGTAGTGTGAGCCATCTACATTGCTATACAGTGTGAAGTACAGACACTGTGCCATTGCATGGCAACATGAGGCATGTATGTTGCTGTAGAATGCATAATATGTACACATTTCATAGCCATAACTGCAACACAATTGTGATGTTTGACAGATCGTATATGGTAGACTTCAGTGACACCTCCAGTAGCTGTGCACAGGCTTTTAGGTTGTCCAGTGTACCACATCAACTGTATAATTGGTCAACTAAGACTATAATTGGACCATGTGTGGACAATGTGCAACAGGGTGTATACACATCCCAAGTACTGTGTGGCTACATGTCTCTGGCCATCCCCCATGACCATGTGTGCACATGTGTTGGCCAATTTTGTGTGATGGGCATCTACTCCACATGTCTGTGTGGTCCCATATGACATACACCCATACATGTCAGATATGTCACAATCCACAGGGCTATGCAGACAACGGGTTGTATGTTTGGTATGTGGGCTATAGGTCATGTGATAGTGTGACAATATTGCAGACAGAACACTACATGTCTGGGACATGTCAGGTGGCACATCACAATGTGTGCACCCAATGCAGGGGCATATGACATAATGGTGACACTTGTGGGCTGCCCATATCACAGCTCACTGTGTGGTACTGTGTGCGTACCACACATGTTGTTCCAATGCATATTACATATGCCTCCATTGTAGAACACCTCCACTGTTGTATGCACAGCTGACCACACATGTCGCATTGACAAGTACTGTGGTTTCAAGTCTGTGTATCATTACATTTGTATATATTGCACATGGGTGGCGTGTGTAAATGCATGGTGGTGCGACGTGCATATCGTGACTGGAACAAACATCAGGTGTGCGAGTGTCAACTGGCCACATGGCAAATAGATCTACACTGTAACATGCCTGATACTGATGACAGTCTCACCTGCAATGGACTCATGTCTGTGCGGCATGCCAGAGGTACCTGTATAGGGGTGACACACCAGTATGAACATTATCCATGACTGTATGACAGCCACAGGTTGCACTGTGCATGTGAAGACATTCACCTGTGTAATAGCATATAGTATGCACATGTGTGCATACACAACGTAGCATACTGTAGTATGCAGCATGTGCGTCCACATACCTGGCATATGTTGTTACTTTACATAATGTACAGTGACACATGCAACTTCATGGGATATAATAGCCATATGTGCATTACTGACTTACCAGGCAACTCCAGGCTCATTGGTTGGGAGACACCCACCTCCACGATGGCAGCTAGTGTTTCTGGATGCTGTTCCCTGGGTGTCCCCAGACTGGCCAGTAGCTCCTCGGTGTGTGTGAGTGGGGGCTGGATTGGTGGCCCATCACCTGTTCCACCTTGTTCCCTGGTGATTGCAGTGGCATGCTGTTTTGCATGTCATATCAGGTCCGTGCAGTGTCTGCGCACCTGCTGGTAGGTGCAGTTGTGGCCACCCACATCGTTCACCCTCCTGCGTAGATCCTGCCACAGGTCATCCCGCTGCTGGGCATGCTGTGGCACATGGCTGAACAACAAGTCATAGTTGTCATGGAGCTGTGGGATGAGGACATCATCCTCCTGGTGGGTGTATGCTGGGAGGCGTGTACGGGGCATTATCTGTAAAACATATGATGGTGACAGGTCACAGTTTCAGAGATGTACAGAGATACTGCTGCACATACATTTCTATAACATCTACTGTATCTGCACAGTTATCTTTGCAAAGCATCATGACACAGACATGACTGACGTGTTTGTGTCACACATGTCACACACATTATGCATTGGATATCATCACCATATATGTGTGTCACCTCATTACAGTGTTCATACTCCATGTAAATGCTGTCTTGCTGTGGGCATGACTATTTGCCTGAACTTGTGTTCTTACCTATCTGCACATGCCTCGATGTGTCCACAGTACTACTGTTGACCTGGATGCTGTGTATATGTCACATATCAACACAGACACAGCCGTAATGGACTTGAGCAGTGACAATGCACACATACGCATGGACACCTGTACATGCATGTGTTTTGTCATAGACATCTACACAGCACTGTACAACTGTTAAACATCCTGACACGGATCATCTGTATTACACATGTGATAGACATGGGACAAAGGATAGTCAGACGACATTCGCAGGGATGGTCATCAACCATAGCATGTGTGGGCACGGTTTCCATGCTGTTACATATGGCCATTGTGCCACCGCAAGCTGCATCAGTGCCACATTACTGATCCAGTCAGCTGTAGTACATCTACCATGCGGCCATCACACCATGTATGACTGGGATGACATCTGCAGCTTTGATGGACAGGGTTGCATGGTATGGTGGGAGTATGTCACATATATGGCTGGACGGTGGCTGTCCATGACATATGTCATATAGATCAGGATATGGACATGTAACATGTCCATCATCATGGTATAGCAAATGTCCTTCTGCAAGGTAGACAGCATGCTGCATAGTGGAGGTGTGGATTGTGAAGGCTGGTATCGCACATCCATGCATAGCCATTACCCCTTACAGGTGGTACCACCATGTGACTGGTGTTACACACTTGGGGTTATCCCCTCATTGGTGGATTCCGAACATATGCTAATCTACCTTGTTAGCCACATCCTGGCAACACACCCATCACAGCATACACAGTACATGTGTACTACAACACCTACTACACACATCTGCTGACAGCGGTTGTTAACATCATGACACCCGTGCAGATGGACAATGCACATACAAATGCTGACACATACCCCAGTGCACTTAATTAGCATGTACACAACTGCATGGATCATGCTATTCCACACAGAGCCATGATGGTACACACCAGATAACAGACGTCACTGTGGTGGTCATGTTCCACGGACATATGATGTACAACAACAGGTGTAGGCTGTTGCACAGTGGTGTACATTCCCATGTGTGGTGTGGCTCACTGGTCAGCCGTGGTGGGGCCACAGGGTCCCTCATCACATACTCCAAGACTAGCTACGTAAACATGACTGCCACACATTCTGGGGTGTACCACCAGGCATTATGGTGGTATGTCAGTATTTGATGGCAACACCCACATCTGCTGTCACATAGAACAGTCACTCAGGAACATTGCAGACCCAGGTATTGTTGGCAACATGCTGGAGGATGGATTCAATGCTGACAGTACACCCTCTCACTCACTACAGGGCCGCAATCCATACATGAACATTGTGGTGTCCCTGTGGTCACACCTACACAGTACTGACCTACACTCTATATGTCCTGGGACACTGGCCCCATGTCACCTTCCAACGTCCCAGGCTGTGATGTCCACCAACCTCTGAATTACATGTCTCCCCACTAGGCCACCATATTCAGTAATAGCCTTGTTTCAGACATTGTAGCCTCTGAATGGCACACAGCAGCATTTATCACACTACACTCAGGTGGCACCACATTGCACGTGTGGGACTATAGTCCTACACCCCTGACTGGACTGTTCTGCATGGCTATGGGGCACATCATCAAGGACGTCATTCTCAGAGACATTGTTGGGCTCCCGTCCTCTGTTGCCACCCGGGTTGGGCTTGTTAAGTCCAGAGCATGGCCCCTACACATGGTGGACTCCTTTCATACAGTTACCAGGGCGGCTGCTGATGGTACGGGAGTCCACACATCCTACATTGTCCTCTCATTGCCTTTCAGCACCATTCCCCATTCTGGTATTGACAACATACACATCCACCTGCACATCATACCCTGTGTCTCAGGATGTTATGCTATGTGGCTCATGGACAGGACACACAGTGAGGCCAGCATACCATAGTACCTACTTCATGTCAGGTACATTTGGCATACCACGGTCCTCAGTCATAGGGCCCCTCATGTTCAGTATATGCTTCCCTGCGGAACAGGCTGGCACAGGGGACTTTCCCTGCCTAGGTTTCGAACCCCTACATACCAAGTGCCATGATTGCTCCACCAGCTGATACTGACTCCGACCATACGGGTGTCGCTGTGACAGATACATAATATGACTATCATGGCATCAAGCTGCATGACACAAGGTGCATGCACATCACCTTTGCATTACACCATTCACCCACTGACTATCACATGGATGGTAGTCCCCTATATACATATCACATTGTACATGTTTGCAGGACACACATATGTCACACCCACTCATGTGGTTACCGTATTGCCACTGTGGCGTGGATATCTTCCTACGTGGCCACACCTATCTGTACTGGGTGTGTAAGTGGTACATAGGCACCCATTGTACCTCTGCACTCAAGACATCTACACACATTCAAGGGTACACCACCCCATTTAGGGTGTACCTTACACAACAGCTACAGCTTTACATGCCACAACATTAACACGTCATGATGTTTACTGAGATCTGACAGTTTAAATATGCGGCTGCACTACGGACACCACATCTGTACACATTTGCATACTACATACTCAGGGGTTACCTATGCTGATCAGACAGGGCCCATGTCCACAACATTATTGATGGATATACTCCTCATACGCAACATAAGCAGAGGCCACTGTGAGCAACATGCTCATGGATATGTGCACACACGCCACAATGAGTGGGATGTGCTTCTGGGTTACATTCCCAAACCAGACACTCACCATGCTGTGAAACATAAGTCCTATGTACATCATGCAGGGACACTCAGTAGCACTGTTCATGTGATACCTCCCTTGGTGGTTGGGAGACACATGTAGGCCTGGGATCACTGCAGTGGCTGTACTGTGCAGTGGTGCAGGTGACACCTGGCTCTGCTCTTCACAGGACACTACCCTGGAGAGGTGCCACTAGTGTGAACACTGTAGTTGTGCTTACACATGGACTTGCCAGACTGCATAGTACCCCACAATGCACCTGTGCAGCTACTACATGTCCTTTGTGCATGGTTACTTGGTAGCCCTTCCATTTAGATTAGCTATCATGCTATTACTATGTCCCATACCTACAGGCCATATGTATCCTGTTACTGTACATACCAATAGATGATACCTGTGGTATGCATGATATGCCTGTTATGCTGTGTAGAATATCTGTCATATCTACCTATAATACTATACATTACACATATGTCACATAGTATCCCATAATGCAAAGCATACTTGCTCAGTGGGACCACCTTACATATGTCATTAACGTTATATCCCCATACACATGCGTGCTGTGACAGTATATCAACATATACTATCCCCTGCTATGGCACGTCCTTGTTGGACATACCCTACCACTGACGGCGGGTTGTATGGCATTGTTCTGTTTAATGGCCTCATGTAGCATCCCTTGTGGTGTCTGTGCTGTGTACCTTATGTCCCACTGCTGGACGCACAGATTCTACAAGCGTTAGTATGCTCAGCAAGACATCACTACATAAATACCTTTCCCCACTTCATGCATTGCGGACACGTTTAATTAATGCAAACCAGGCTATACATACAGTAAAACTAATTAATACAGATCATGCTATGCATAACCTTACATAGTGGGCATTCTACATACCTTGTTGTCGTTACGGCATTTAGTTTCTATCTCTCTCACAGTGTTTCAACTGTTATTCGGTATGAGCATACGGTTTGAATGTCTGGCTAGTCATCCTTATATATGTCGATACCTGAAACATGTGGATTCTTCCCACCAATTGGTGTTCCTGAGTGACTAATTACCTGCATATCAGCTGTGCAGCTACTCCATTCACCAATTACGCGGCAACAGTGGGGTATAATTGGATTCTCCACCTGGGCATTGCCTATTTGCCCTACCTTTGGGGAGATGGTCTGTATTGTGTTTTGTTATGTGTAACTGCAACTGCTATACATGGAGACAGGTATAGTTTGGATTCATGTCCCCCGTGGATTGTGTGTGACAGGTAGAGTATTTGGTTCAACATGTGGGTGTACCTGTCATCCTGACGTCTGATAACGGAGTATTGCAATCAAAACCTGTAACATGGCTGTTTGTTCCATTATACAACGCCTGCAATTTTGCATGTCGCCTTTAATTGTGTCTCTCACACAGTATGTTGATGGTTCTGCAGATGTAATTGGCTGACTGCATGTTTGTGCTGCTATTACAGATTGTATTGCTTTAGTTTCCAGTGTGGGGGATGTCGGTGGTTGTACGTAACATATACGGTTTGTGGGCTTTGCATTTCTACATAATCCGTATATATGTGTGTGGGCTCCGTCCCTAATTGGGGAGCTAACAGTTAGTAGACTTATGTTATGGGATTGTATGTTGGGCCATTGTTAATTGATTTCTATATCGTCTGCAGGTGAGCTTGCTACTTGTACACCTCTGTAATTGCAGTGATATATCAGGGGATATGTGTAAGTGACAGCTATCCCTTGTATTTCTGTCCCAGATATTTGCAGTCATTGTGGTTGTGTTGTTAAAAGAGCCTGTTTGCCATGGGTTGCCACCTTTTCATATGGTCATTGTTGGACACTTGCGGGACACAAAGTGGTGTTTACAGGCCAACACGTAGCCACGGTCAGTACACAGGTAGCACATACTTTTATCCTCACTACATACCTATTGTTGTGTGACTTTGGCTTATCATATTGCATGTAACATTTAAGTTTCTTACATACAGGCATAACTATTAAATATGACTGTTACATTATATATGGGACATATTTATGTCCTACCATCTCGGACATTTGCCCTTTGTACTGTTTTATGTCAGGACACACCTGCCCAGGGTGGGGATGTCCCTCCTACTGTGGTACAGGTAGTAACCGTATGCCTACAGCTAGCTATACCCACACCTACCATACTGATCTGCCTCTGACTTGGCACCAACATACACATGTTGCGGACACACACACACATTACAGTCACACAGACATGCACACGGCACCCTCAACGCACACTTACACAGACTACGGCACTCACAGACACAGTTGACACAGTACCTACGTGGACTGTGACACCGGCATCGGTGACTAACTGTCCCTTCGTATCATCATACTATTACTCGCGGATGTACTGTTCCGGTACTGTGTTCTATTGGTCTTTCAGCCTCGTGGTTACGCATGTTGGTATGTTACACATTCCATGGTTGGTGGTATCCTATTTATTTGTACCTCCAAGATGTTATGAATGTCGTTGAACTATCTATTCAATTTGCAGATATCGCTGAATCCATCTATATCACCATATATCCCTCTATTGCCCTTTCTATCTGTATTATATATATGCATATGTGTACATATATATATATATATATATATATATATATATATATATATATATATATCTATATATATATATATATATCTATATATATCTATATATATATATATATATATATATATATATATATATATATATATATATATATATATATATATATATATATATATATATATATATATCTATATCTATATTTATATATATATATATATATATATATATATATCTGGCGGAGAACGTGACAGGCACACAGCACCACCATATGCTGTAAGACTCATGTACTGTTCAGGTGTTGGCATTCCGTGTTCCACTGGCTGTTGTGTTTACAATGTTTGAGGGCTGCCTATGTAGGAGTCACACATTGGGCCACCTATACATTACAATTTACAGGTGGTCATGTTTGTGTGCCATCCATTTTACTGTGTGTGCAGGTGGAGAGGTGTCAGTCCGTAGGGGCCTACACGGTCAGAGTATGTGCTATACGTTCCCTCTTTGCCAAGGCGTAGGCATATTGGGCATGCCTCCGTCTGCTTACTGGGGCTGACACAGTGTGTTCATGGTCTGAATCCCTCTGTGCCTGTACTGGCCTTGGCAGTTGCGGTGGGCTATGTGGGCCTTCACCATTTTGTCCCTGCTGCAGCTGCTTCCGCAGGATCATATTATGTAGCATGGCACATACTATGACGATGTGGGCATACGTGCCTGGAGAGTACTGCAAGGCTCCACCAGATGTATCCAAGCACCGGAACCGTGATTTCAGCATCCCGAACACACGCTCTATGATGATTCTGGTTTGTGTGTGTGCCTCATTATGGCGTTCTTGCATGGGTGTGTGTGCATTTCTGATGGGAGTCATCATCCACGGCTCCTTTGCATAGCCAGCATCCCCCATGAGATGGCCATGTGGGATGTCCCCCCTGACAGAAACCTGATACAGCTGTGAAGCATGCCAGATATGGGAGTCATGGTAGCTTCCAGGGCTGCCAGCACACACATCCATGATAATGCCCTGGGCATTGCACACGACCTGGCAGTTGATGGAGTGGAATCCCTTGCAGTTTATGTAGCGCATACCCTGCTCACTGGGTGGTGACTTGATTTGTATGTGCGTGCAGTCTATCGCACCCAGTACCTCCGGGTATTGTGCCACATGGTGGAAGTGGTGCATATTGCTGGCCAACTCCTCCTAAGTTCTGGGGAATTATATCTGCTCATTGGCATGTGGTAACATGGCATCCAGGAACTGGTGTAGTACCCTGGATGCTGATGCCTGTGAGATACCCATTATATCTCCAGTTGGCCTTTGAAAGGTACCTGTGGCCAGTATTCGCAAGCTTACACATACCTTCGTGTCCACTGGTATGGGTTCCCCTCTGTTGTTTCTGGTACTCAGGCGTGGCCGGCATAGCTCCACTATTTGCTGTACAATGTCCCTGTCCACCCTGTAACGCTCTACTATATCCAGGTCATGTAGCCCCTGGTAAGTAACCCTTGGTCTGAACACTCTCCTTCTCCTCCGAGGCCTGCGGTGGTTGTCGGCATCATCCTCCACAACACCATCAGTCTCTAACACATGCTGATGAATCACAGCTATGGCAGCTCCCAACATGTACATTTTAAAAGTTCCCTGTGTGTTTACACCTATGGTGCGGTGTTTGGGAATACACAGGTGTGTGTTGGGTGCTTACACACTTTATACTATTGTGCTGTGAACACCGATGATGTCATAGGGTGTGTATGTACGTTCGTAGCTACAGGTTAAATTATGTGTTTTACTGCCGGAACTACTATTGTGGTGCCTTTGGTGTTGAATTACATTTGCCTGTCATGGATTACCTCTTGACCTTCCCTTTACATTTCTGCATGTTGCCCCTACCATTTTCTGGTGTGCATCCTGCAGCCTACTTTCATTTGTGCTTTCCTGGACCTGGCGTATCTTGCGTTATGTGTGCTACTGCCAGTCTGCTGTTGGTTTGCTTTGCTCTGCTGTGTCAGGTCTCCTATCTTTGCAATCCAATACCTCCCCTCCTTTCTTTGCATTCACATGCCTCCCCTATCCTGTTTTGCAGGTTTCTGCAAGCTGACTTGTCAGCTGCCATCGATTGGCCTTCGTGGGTTGATTGTTGTTGATTGCTCATTAGTACTCCAATTACCCTACTTCCGCATTTCCTTTTCTTCCCCTGACCTTCCTGTTTCTGCTATTGTTTGCGGTGCGTGCGTCCGATTACTGGGTTTCAGGCACCTTTTCATCCTCATACACTTGCACTTTTGGCCACCATGTGTGCTCTCAGCTAAACGATTCCTCCCCACCCCTATCCTGCAGCTTTGCTTAGCAACGGACAGGCCAGATTTGCAATGCTCCAATGTGCTTACTGCTACAGTGGCACACCCCTCTGCTGATGTCATTTATCTCCTCTGAGCCACTCCTCGGTGTTATACCACTGCGCCGTATGGTACAACCTTCCTCCGGCGGGACATTTGCGATTCAGTATTATCTCCCTCATTTGCATGACATTGACTACTAATTCATAGTTACCGCGCCGAACACTATCGCAAGCCCTTAGCAACCCTTGCAGCTTGGTTGTGGTGCTCCATGCCTACCATTGTGTGTTATGCTGTAAACCTGCTTTCTATTACGTTGCGATTTTATGACATTTTTATATTATTTCTTTATGTTACAGCTTCCACACACATGCCCTGTGGTTCTGCTGTGCGTTACTGTGGGCATGACATTAAATGTTGTTATTTATGTGTTATGCATCTTTTCTTATGCCATTGGCTGTGTATTTCACCATTGGAATATGTTCACGTTGTGATACCTGGGTCTGGCCCTCTTCCATAGCTCCGATGTTATGTTTGGGAAAATGTAAACCGTGTTTTTTGGTTTACATTTCCGTGGGCTTACGCTATGCCTGCACCACTTCATGAATCACTATATGCCTTCATTTGCATGGTGCAACACTGCAAATGGGGTGATTTGCATACCTATGCCGGGGGATGCGCAGATCTGGCGTACGCCGGTAGTGAACGTGGAATTGGATCGTACCTGAACTGCTCGGCAGCCATATTTGGCGTTATAACGCCTACGCTATGTGTGTGCCTGGCACAAGCTTCATGAATCCCGGGGACAGTATCTCAAAGAGTTTACTGTACATATGAATGTTATTACAATAAAAACATATCAGGTTGTTTGTACATAATTACAAGAACATATTTTCAGTGTTTTTGTATACTTTGTGGGCATGGTAGATGGATTTCAAAAACCCAATACACTTTTGTTTGATTTGACAGTAATATTGCTGAAAATTGGTGAGTGTTTGAGCAAGAGTACAACATTTTCATACAGGCTGCATTTTCTGATAAAGATGACTGTACAAAGGCATTTATTCTACTTAATTTAGCTGCGTCAGAAGCCATAGAAAGGGAACGCTGATTTGTGTATGCACCTACTATCTATACTGGAAAGGGAGGAAAACATCATATTGTTGTACCGACTGAGTCAAGGGAGGAACCTGAGTGCTTAAAACGTAAATTTAGAGAAATGTGTAACCCCCAGACAAATGTTACAATGGAAAGGCACATTTCACACAAGGAATCCAAAACCTGTTGAAACTTTTGCAGCATATACTGTGTAACTGACCTAAGAAATAAAGCAAAATCGTGCAGATTTGGTGACTTAAGGGATGAGTTGATAAAAGACAGGCTTGTGTGTAGTATAAAAGATGATGCTGTGAGAAAGATTTTGCTTCGTAACAAAGATTTAACTTTGAATAAGGCCATTGAGGTTTGTCAGATATATGAGCTCACAGAAAAGCACACAAACATGCTTACAAATGAGAACAGCTCCAGAATGCAGTGATAAAGCTCATGTTTATAGTATGCAGCAAGTTGTTAAAAGAAACACGCCCAAGCACATAGCAGCTGTAACCCCTGCAACACTCACTGGTAAACCCCAGAACTTTCAAGCAAATTCCAGACTTCGTGCAGTCTCAGTGAAGCATAAGAGTGAGTCAGCAAACTCAAAGCATGGGCCCCATCCCACTTTCATTGCCAACTGTCGTAACTGTGGTGGTAATCATGAATCTAAAAGGGAAAATGTTTAGCTTTTGGTCAACAATCCCACAAATGCAAAAAATGGAATAATTTCAAAAGATTTTGTAAATCAAAAGGCCCACATTCTTTTATTAGAAGGGAACATTTCAAGAAACGAGTTGATCAGTTAGACAGTGGCAACTCTAGTCTTTATGTTGATGGTGTGTCAGTACTTCATGAAACTGTCAATGCAGTAGATTTAAGGGCAAAGAATGAGGTATTTTCTATTGTTCAGATAAATGGCAAACTCATGTAGCTCAAAGTTGATACAGGTTCCAAGTGCAATGTTATGTCAGCAGAAACATTTGCCAGAGTATGTAAAGGAGAAAGGCTTGATTTGGTAAGGTGTGCAAAGTTTGTTGCTTATGGCGATGAAGAAATTCAAACCGAAGGCTCAGTAGTGCTTTCATGTTACTCTGCTGGAAGAAGCTACGACTTGTTATTTTATGTGGTCAAGAGACATGTCCATTCATTATCAGGGCTCAGAGACAGCTTGAAAATGGGACTGCTTTCATTTAATACGGAGGTCCATCATGTTAGCTTAAAAGACCACTGCTCTAATTTTGCTCAGTACATTTTTTCTACCTATGCTGATCTGTTCCAAGACAAACTAGGCAAACTTCCAGTTTTGTACTCCATGATGTTAGGCCCAGAGGTCATTCCAGTTATCAGGCCAGCACAAAAAGTTCCAATAGCCATGCAGGACAGAGTCAAAGCTAAGCTAGATAAAAATAGTGTGACAAAGTGTGATTTGTCCAGTTGAAACTCCAACTGAATGTCTATCTTCCATGGTGGTAGCTCATAAGGAAAGCTCAGATGACATCAGAATATGTATTGACCCATGAGATTTGAACAAAGCATTAAAAAGACCTCATCATCCAATTCACACAGTCAAAGAAGTCGCAGTCTTGATGCCAAGTGCCACTATTTTTTCTGTCTTAGATGCAACGAGTTCATTTTTGAAATTCAGCTTGACAAAAAAAAATCATCATTGCTCACTACTTTTAGTACTCTGTTTGGCAGGTACAGATTTTTGAGAATGCCATTTGAGATAAATTCTGCAAGTGAAGTCTTTCAACGAACAATGGTGCAAATTTTTTCTGGGATTCCTTGTGCCATTATAGTAGATGACATACTGGTAGGAGGTTGTGATGAAGCCAAACATGACAGAAACCTCAGAAAATTTCTAGAAAGGCACGTCAAGTGAATCTTAAGCTCAATGCACAGAAATGCAAGTTCAAGGTACAAGAAGTTACTTATGTTGGTCATTTATTTACAAGTACAGGCCTAGGACCAGACCCTTCAAAACAGCCATTCTCGAGATGCCAGCACCAGACAATGTTCAAGGCCTACAACGTTTTCTTGGCATGGTCAAATACTTAGGCAAGTTCATTCCAGACTTGAGCCAACTATCAGCACCAGTCAGAGAGCTGACACGTAAATATATATCTTGGTCTTGGTTAGAGCAAAACCAAAGAGCATTTGAAGTCCTGAAACACAGAGTTGCTAGTCCACTTACACTCAGATACTATGATGTTCACAAGCCAGTAACACTTTCTTGTGATGCTTCAAAATTTGGTTTAGGTGCAGTCATTCTACAAGAGGATCAACCTATGCTTTGATAACTCTTACCCAAACTGAGATGCAGTATGCCCAGATAGAGAAACAGCTTTTGGCAATTGTGTTTGCATGTTTGAATGTGTGTGATAGACCTATCCAGATTGAAACAAACCACCAACCATTAGTCACTATCTTGAGAAAGCCTATGCATTCAGCTCCAGCCCGACTGCAATGCATGATGCTGAGATTGCAAAAGTACAATTTCAATCTTGTCTACAAGAAAGGCAAACTTCTTTATCTTGCTGGTACATTGTCCAGATTGCCCAAAAATACCACAGAACAGCACAGGAAAAAGAACCTTGATTTTGAAGTCATGGAAGTGAGAAATGTTTCTTCTACATGTCTTAATGAGTCAAGAGTTCACACAGCCCCAGATCCAGTTTTACAAAGGCTCAACCACTTTATCCATCAAGGATGGATGTCAAAGCAATCTAGTTTACCTCAAGAAGTGCAACTGTATTTTCCATACAGAGATGAGATTTTGCTGACAAACGTATCATTATGACAGCTCCAAAAGTGATTGTTCCAAAGTCCTTGCAACCAGAAGTACTATCTTGCATCGTGGTAACCCAGGAGTCGAATCTACCAAAAGAAAGGCGAGGGACCTAGCATTTTTGCCATCTATGTCACAGGATATTGAGAGTGCACTTTTATCTTGTTCAGTGTGTAATAGTACAAAGCCACATCAACAGAAGGAACCACTTCAGCTTAATCAAATGCTGGAACTACCTTGGTCGACAGCAGCCACTGACATCTTTGAGTGGAATGGTCAACATTATTTAGTATTAGTAGACTCTTACTCCAGTTGGTTCGAGATTGACCTACTTCCCAACCTAGCATCCAGTAGTGTTATTACTAAGATGAAACATTATTGTGCTGTTCATAGTAGTCCACATAAAGTTATTTCTGACAATGGCACGCAGTGTACAAGCCAACAGTTCAAAAGATTTTCTGAGGAATGGGACTTTACTCATGTCACAAGTAGTCCAGAGTACCCGCAGTCAAATGGTTTGGCAGAACTCACAGTGCAAAGTGCAAAACAGTTACTAGAGAAGTCAAAACAAGATAATAGTGATGTTTTCCTGAATCTCTTGAATCTCAGAAATATTCCTCATGATAAACATCTTGGTTCACCTGCTCAGAGACTTCTGCAGAGGCAAACCAGAACCACATTACCAATCACTGGTCAATTGTTGGTTCCATGTGTCAAGAACAACAGATCAATGTAAGCCAATCTGTGAAGAAACACATAACCCAGAAGTCCTACTATGATAAGACCAGCAAACTGCTCAATCCATTATGAGAAGGAGAAATGGTAAGGATGCAGACTTCCAAAGGTTATGATCAGATTGGTGTCATGCAGAATATTGGGCCAGAGTCAAGATAGTACATTGTGGAATCAGAAGGAGCAGTTTTTAGGTGGAATCTCAAACATTTGAGACCAGTGTGTGAGCATATACCACAGTACATAGCCTGTGAGAAAGACTCTTTATCTCAGTGTGAGTCGTCCGGTGTTCCAATTCCAGAGGAAATTCCAGAGGACATTCCTGTTCCTATGATAAATCCAGAAGTTGCTGTTATGAGTTGTATACCACAGACAGTCCCTGTTACTAAGTTTGATCCAGAGTGTTATGTTACAAGACATGGTCAAATCTCTAAACCCTGTAGCAGATACGAAGCAACTTGAACATGAACATTGTGTTTAATTTCCATTGTATATACTAATGCATGTCTGTCTCTGATATTGTTTTGTATAATGGGCAATCTTTTTAGGAGGGAGGATGTAGATCAATATGTGTGTATATACCTTTAAGAAGCTATCTAAGGGCTTGCACAAGTGTATAAATACTGAGTACATGTGAGCCTGACTGCCATTTTGTAGTAAGCCAAACAAACTGATAAAACAAACAATGTGTTCATACATCACTATGCTTTTAAAAGCTCTAAAAGTCCAAAACTTATAACGTAATCTGTTTTAAAACAATAAATAACCTGTATATAACTCATTTTACAGGTCATAAAATCATATTAATAATAAAACCAAAACTTCTGTACTACCAGGAATATATTTACAATAGATCAAAACAAATGCCTACATTTACAAATTTACACCTTGAAAGATGACTATAGTACAAAAAGAAAGGCAATAATTTAACAATCCATAAGAAAAATGTCACTTCTTCATATAAGTATGTATGGATGTTTCAAATACTAAACAGGTGTGGTTAAAAATGAATAAATGTATAAGTGTAATTATTAAGTTACCTGTCTCAATGGTTGGTGGTTCAATCCCATCTGAATGATCTTAACAGTTCACATTCTTTCTCAAAATCAGCCATAGTGGTTGAAAATTTTGATGTAAATTTAAGAAAATCAGATGTAGAATTAATAAGTTCTGATCCTCTGAACAGGATGTAGTACATAACAGGCATCATTAAATAACATCAATGGTTAAAAATTGTTGTCATCATTATATAAAATACCATTGATGCTGTTTAAACACACTTGACAACCTCATATTAGGTAAACAGTCACTATTGTTAGTGAGGTTAACATTGTGAGTTAGTTGGTTTTTCCTAACATAACTCTTTAACTCAATAATTTCCTTTGAAATACTTAAAATTACTAGTACTGGCATTATTTCTAGAAGAACCTTTCAGTCTATTACTCCGTCTTGGTCCTACACTGGTGAACTCTTCATTACTTTCTTCAATAATGTCATCCAGTCCATAAATTTGTATCTGGTAAAATCAAGGTCTAATTTAATGTCTTTATCCAAGTTGTTTATATCAACCATTAGTGAAACAATATGCAGTGCATAATGCTCCATGTCCATTGTCAATAATCTTTGATTTGAAACCACGTAGATGCATTGAGTCTTTCTGGTTGCACCAGCTTGGCTGCCATCCGTTATGTTAGAAGCACCTAAACCTGCTCCAGTAGTCAACAAACCAAAGAAAGCAAACAAACTGATAAAGTTCCTTGTCAGCAGGAAGGACCCAAACAACAATTAAAATATGCTTTTAAAAGCTCTACAATAAATAACCTGTATTTAACTCATTTTACAGGTCATAAAATCATATTAATAATAAAACCTTTTTTAAAAGTAACAATACTGTGTACAAGTATTTTATTAAGAATATATTTACAATAGATCAAAACAAATGCCTACATTTACAAAAGAGGCAGTACCTAAATTTACACCTTGAAAGATGACTATAGTACAAAAAGAAAGGCAATAATTTAACAATCCATAAGAAAAATGTCACTTCTTCATATAAGTATGTATGGATGTTTCACTGAGACCTAATTAGTATACTGATTAAACTATTCTTCTTTTAACCTATTTTTCACAATGTATAAAATACTAAACAGGTGTGGCCTGTAAAATGAGTTAAATACAGGTTATTTATTGTTTTAAAACAGATTACGTTATAAGTTTTGGACTTTTTGTTGACATCAGTTGAGATGTAAGCATGTATGTATGTAAGGTCTGTCTGTTAACTAGTTTGATCATATTTTATGCTGCTGCTATCCATCCTGATGTATTTTTATGTATTAAAGCATCTAAACAAAACCCCAGCCTTCTTGTTATATGTGTTAGAGATGAACGAGCGACAGTACCACTGCTTCTGAATTGCTGCCACAGGACATTGCAGTACCCAAACATGAATGCATGTCATGCGGACAACCATAATGCACATTCACATGGTATGTCTATGCCTCTAGCACCACAGTGCAGCACAAAAACTATTCATAGTGCCAAAGTGCAGTGCTAGGGAGATGCAGTAGTGCCATGGTGCAATCTTATGGTGAGTGACATCTGACATACGAATGGTCTTCCATGAGAATGGGACTAACATTTTCCTCACTGAACAGACCTACATGAGTCACTCTGGGTATTGCAGGTGCTGTGGAATCCAGAGTTTAAGTTTCATGAGCTAGGATGGACAAGAGTTTCTTATTCCTCCTGCACAGGGTGTTTCAGGTGTGCACCCAAGGTCAATATGATGGGGCCTTGCAGAAACTGAATGCCTAACATGAGCTTGCCATGACAGTGAGTAATGCCACTAGAGTTACCCACTATATTAAGCATTGCTGGCATTTCTAGAATGACCTGTTATGATGCCAGCCTTACTTGATTCTACAGTAGCAGACAAAGCTTAAGGAGAGGCAAACATAAATTAACTTTAAATGTTTTTTCTTTAGTAGTACTATGGTCTTGTGGTATCTTAACTGTTCTAACTATATACTGAGGTTAGCTTTCCAGAAGAGGTATGAGCTTAGCATAAGCAGGATGTCACAGAAGGTAAGGTAGGAGACACACTTTTGGCAATGAAGTGTGTATGACCTCTATGCCATTCCACTATAAATTATCACCTGTGTTTCTGCCATATGTGTGTAATTGTTTTTCTTTTTTTTTTTCCTTTAAATTTTTGTAATTTTTCTGTAGATCCAGTTGTTGAAGAGAGGAGGAAGAAGTGATGCCATGCACACCTTGGTCCTTACCAGCCAAAGTCTCTTAGGACACACCAGTGCAGCCTGTCAACAAGGGGACAATGATTATATTGCTGGAAGTGACTGCAGGGGGTTGCTATTGCCATTTATGGATGCTTCTCAGGAGGGGTGAATGATCTTCTTCTGACAGCAGTCCATAGAGGTCCACTTGGTCTCCCATTATCGATTATGAAGGCTGCTGCCTGCTGAAGTATGGTGGGAAATGGCCACTTATGTAATTTGAACCCCTTCAGGCAGAACCTTTGGAATTTTGTGATCAGCAGGCCCTACTCATTGGGCCACCGGGAGAGCAACTGGCTCATGGCATTAGTTACCCCTGTTAATGATGCTAAAATTCATTGCCCTTTGGACAAGCATTGCATCCAACTATTCCAGAACCCTACTTTATTTCCATCCTGGTATTTTCTCTCCCTTACGTGTCATTCCCCATTCCTTGTTCATTGTCCGGCTATCCCCAACACTACTTGTCTACCATCTCTATATCTGTGTCCCTCCACTGTCCTCCCAAACCTTTGTTAGAATACCTGCAAGTCTGAGTTTGAGTTTTATGTTTGTATACGTGCCCTTGATATTTCCTCTTCTTCATAAATAAAAAAAGTTCACTTTCCCCTACAAAAATATTCCCCTCCCCTAACACCACTCTCCCTTTCGTACCTTAAGGCAATCCTTGTGTCTAATCTTCTGCGTCATCTTCTCCCTTTCTTGCTTTATCATCTACCAATTTCCTCCTGATTCATTTAATAAATAGGTGCAAAGCCACAGCTGTCTATTTGATGGCGGTTCTTGTGTTTGTCAAGCATACAGGGCTGCACTGCACATATTAGTGTACTGTACTAGCCTGCCTTCCTTATATCAAATATCAGATAGGACATGCTGTCTGATGTCGCAATGCTCCAGCCAAGCAGCCTAGAGATGTGTCTCCCTTTAGCAGTATATTATGCTGTCCTTTGCTCAGACTGCTGGAAGTATTCAGTATCTAATATGTCTGGTTAGCAGCGTTTTGCTCAGTGGCTCACAAAAAATTAGCTCAGCATATGCATACAATATTTGTCTATGAATCTTAGCCATTATGTTATTCAAAGCAATATTTTGAAGACATGGAATTGGAGATATCCTTATATCAGACAATGGTCCTCGGTTTTGGGGGGAAGAGTTTTACAAGTCTGCACACGTTTGGGAGTTCAGGTCTAAGTCTAACATATCGACAGTCCAGTTGTCAAGTGGAAAAAAATCTAGCTATGAAAATGGGAAAAAGTGTCCTACTACTGCAAAATAAGGCTGTCTTTTAGTTGTACTGCTGGAATACTGTGCTATAAACTGTTAGTCTATCTTCTTCACAGTTAATGATGGTGGGAACACTAAAGATGAGATTACTGGCTTCTTTAGTGCTGCTTCAGCCCAAGATTATGTCTAATAAATGCAAAGGGAGTTTGGCAAAAAGTTCAGTAGCAAACAAAAGACCTACTATGATAAAAATACCAAGTTTGTTTTCACTATCCTGGTATTTAATAAACTCTGTGTAGGCTTTGCACAAAGCCTACATGGGGTTTACATGTTTGCGTGATGAGCTTCAGCGCTAATTGCATATGCATGCTGTGCATCGGGCTTACATGAATGCAAGTGAGGTTTTCTGGCTGGCAAAATCATGCAGGGGCATAGGAATGTAGAGAGAATATGCATACAAGTTTATCTATGGACAGCCACAATGACTACCATGGGTGAAATCACTGCAATAACTATAGTAAGAACAAATTACAGGAAAGTGTACTCAGTGCAATGTACACTACAAGTTTTTGCATAATGAAATATTGGATGCTGGGAAATACAGGAATGAAGAATGAGGAAGAGAGCATGTGCAATATGGCAATGTACCCAAGATAGGATAGGTCAGTGTACAAATCCTTCCAAGACAAGTCAGTAGCATAACATTAAGCACATATGTACATAACACAGTATGTATTGCTGTTTAAACCTCCTGTGCAAGTATATTGATATCATCACACATGACTGCATATATGTAACTGTCACACAAGGGTACATGCAAATGTAGATGAATAGTTATACTAACATCATTGTCTGGAGAGCACATTTATCAAGGATGTTTTATACAGTAGGGGCTATGTGCATGTTGTGAAGATCTGCAACAATGACTTGCTTGAATATGACTGAAATGTCAGCATACCTCACAACCAGTCATGGAGAAATAAGTAACAGAATCACGGACAACTGCTGGCAGAAGCAGGCACAATCAGAAACACTTTTAAAATATTAAAAACATTAATCTGTGATATTGCCAGAATATGTGAGTTTAAGTTATTATACATGTTCAGCAGGAACAGACGTGTACAACTATAATGATTGCCAGTATTCTGTAAGGTGAAGTCACCACCCCTTTTTGAAAAATAAACTGTCTTAGGAGGACAGTGTTGAATTCAGGGCCAATTCTAGCCATTTGGCAGGTTTCTATAACACATACTCCACAAGGCACGTGTACAAGAATCAAACCCATGCCAATAATGTTGTTAATGGTCTCTGTATTTACTAGGTGCAACACAGAAATACATACTATGCATGCATTTTGTACAACACCTTGAAGGGAAGCCTGCACTGCCAATTACTACTAGGTCTGCATACCAAAGAATAGTTATGTATGGGCAATAAGATGTGTGCAAGCTTACTGTGCCTAATGTAATACACTTGACCAAAGCATCCCTGGCTGACATAGGGATCAACCATAAGGATAACAACACTTGCAAACAACCCACTATTATGAGTGGATTCCATACGCACAGCTGAGTATTGCTTGCATGTGCCACATGTAATAGCAATGGATATTATCTGAAGCATCTGCAGTTGATGGGTGAATGAAGAAGTGGTATGTTATAATGAATGGTATAGCAGTATGTGAGACTGATGGCAATGTATCAACTATGCCCATGTGCACAGAAAGTACAGTAGTGCAAATTCTAACATCAATGAGTGAGAAAGCTATCACTGTGAAATGGTTCACATAATAAACAATGCATGGAGCTCGACTCTTGAAGCACATGTTAAAACTCAAAACATGTGTCACATAATCACTGTCCCCTGACACTGACATTGAAATTTTTATACTTTCATGAAATCCTGACATGCATGCATATGTGTTCATGCAAACTATCAAGTAGCAATACTGATATGATGGGATCTATATCACATAGTCAAACTGCAATAAGTCCGACTACATGAATATCGAACTGGGAAGTTCAAAATGTAAGAAGTACAAAGACACAGAACAGTGATTTTTTTTCCCAGAGAAGAAAAATCGCTATTCTGGTACAAAAACAAAAAAAGAGATACACTTTAAACATATGGTAATGTGGGGGACTTCACCCCCCCACACACACATCCTCTACTTAAATGTACCAACTCCGAGATCGCACCACAGTGGAGGAAATAGCAAAGCTGCGAAAACAGCCCACAGATTTTTTCCCTTGAAAAACAATTGGTGTTCCGTGGCTTCGCTATTTTCAGTTTTCGAACTTCCCGGTTCGATATTATGACGTTCAAACACCTCTGTGTTCGACATCGTGATATAGACCCGATATGATGTACTATTATGTCTGTGATGCTGTACAGTCACAATATAGCTGTACCTGGGATACAATTGGACTTCATGGTTTCATAGGAGTGTACTAGACTAATGTTCCAAGATGATGGAAAATACTAGCTATATTTAGCATGACTTTCACTATTTTAAATAGCTATGTTAACAAAGTTCACACATTTATGAGCCAATGCTATGTTATCTAAGACCAACTGCCTCTATCCAGGAGGGACGTGGGCTTAACTATGATTACAATTACCATTAACCATCCATTAATGTAGTTTGAACATGAATAGGGTCAAGAAAGGCCTTTGCTTTACATGAATGGCAAGCTTATTTCAGAGAAAGTGTAGTGTCTGACAAATGTTTCTATTTCTCTAACATCATTTATTATGTCAGAGGCTAGGTTAACATCCGTGGAATGAGTGGCCCTCATGAAGTTTGTTTTAATAATGTGTAACATTTCTATCAGGACCAGATTGTTCAATGCCCTATAGGACAGCCACAAATCACCCTTAGTAGTCTGCAGGGACAGAACACAGAATAATATGCCTTTCAATCTTTCCATGTAGGACTTGTCTTTTACATCCTGTAAATGTATTGTGCAAAATCTCTATTGTTGCTCTAGCTGTTGCAGGTGTGTGGTGAGTTACATGCAAAAGGGTGCATTGTTCAAAATTATTGCTGTGATGAGGGCCAAGAAGAATGTAATTATAAAATCCTTTGATCTAGATGGCATGCCCATTCTTATGAGGTGTGCCACATACAACTGATTTCTCACCACTGTGAACACATGGTGGTCAAGCTTCCAATTATTATCTACCTGAGTACCCAGATCACATACCACTGGATCCAAGTGGTGTGCTGTCTATATTGTAATTAGCTTGTGCATTTGTTTTAAAAATGGAATAATTAGGCTTTTTGGACATTTAATGTGTCTCAATGGCTCTGGCACCAATCATTTTTGTGTGCTAATACTTTCTGCAGTATATTAATATCATTATTAGATTCAAGGATTGTCCACAATTTGCAGTCATTCACAAATTAGGTTGGACAGGGACTGTCTACGTTTGCCTTGACTTCCATGAATTATATAGCAAACAGGGAAGGGCCTAGTACAGAAGAACCCTGTGGGTCTGCACTGTTCACTTGTATCTTTCTGGAGGTGAATTTATACACTTTGACAGTATGTATCCTGTTATTAATTCTTTGTGCTGCCCAATTGGTGATGTACCAGTTTATGGCAAGTTGAGACAGTTTCTCTGTAATACCTGAGTGTGGAATTGTGTCAAATGCCTTGGCCAGGTCAAGTTAGCTGCATTGCACAATCTGTCCCTCATTCATGGCCTTGGCAACCTCCTCAAAGAAGTAAACAAGATTTAATAGACATAATCTAGCCTTAACAAAGAAAAAAATGGGTTAGCTACACAATTGGGATATTACATATGTCCTTGTTGATAAGGTCCATAATGATTGTATCCATTGGCTTACAGATGAGGCTGGTCAGGCTTATGGGTCTATAATTACTTGTCTTGGCTGATGGATTCCCCCTTGTTCAGACAGATGACTGCTGCTGTCCACCATTATTCCAGACAATAGCCTGTCTGGAGGTGATCCAAATCTGTCAGCTAGCAGGTTGTCTATTGCCTCTGGTGGAGTACTGGTAGTGCCATCCACAACTATGTCTGTGCATAGCTATGTATTCCCCTTAAGATGTTGTACTTATTTAACAAAAGATTTGTGACAACGCTGCCAAATATAACCTTGGGTATGCATCACATGAGACACAATGGAACCATTAACGCAGTCGTGCATCTCCATCTAGTTCACGTCATTACACCAGTTGCATATCATATGCCTATTGGTTTATCATTTGAAAGCTGTGTGTGAGTGCTTTGATACCATATATGGGCACATTGCAAACAGGGTGGATGTGGTGCATGCAGAATAGTTAATGACATAAATGCTGACAGCCACACAATGCTGCTGGGCAACTCCTGAATAATCCATTTGTGAATAGTAACACAATTGTGCATACGATGAATTCCCCAAGGTTGCAAGTGAATCTGATCTGGTTATATGTTTGTGTATATAACAGCATTACAATAAGTGAATGAAACAAGGTGTATGTGCCCATGTAATCAGTATGATGTAATATTGCTTATGTCACATAGTATTTCATGATGGTAGGTGCCATACTGTAAGTGTCACTGTAATGGTTGAATGAGAAATGTGTAGAATGTTAATATACTCCAATACAAGAACATGTCTTACTAAGGCAACAATATACAGAGCATCATCCCATGTCAACAGTCCTCAGGAGGCATATTACTACAGCTGTAATGGAAGAAACATGTAATAAAATGGCAGCAGTCTCCATCAATACATTGCATCAAAAAACAGATTGGAATACACTGTTGTAAGGTTATCGTATAGCTACAGCTAAACACAGCACATGTGGATGACAGCAACATTGGCATGTGCAATCTTCAGAGGGTCATAGGGCATTACTAGGTTAATGGTCCATATTGCATAAAATTCTAGCCATTCGTATAGCATTTAAACCAAAATCATAATATCAATATGATGGTAGATGTGTGCATGTGTGGGATTGTATTACATACTGACTCTGTCCACATATGGCATGTGCACTACCCCATGACAGAATTAGCAATCACACATCCAGTGGTCTGCAGATGGCTTGCAGAGGCTCCTGGAAGGGCTGTGTTTCATGATGTACATATGCACCTATGAGATGATGACATCATCTATGGTTCTGCCAGAAGCAGATCATGTTGCCAGAGGGAATTAGGGTATCTTGGATTCATGGGGCTATGCTAAAGGTTCTCCTGGGTGTGAGTCAAATGAAAAGAGATTCAAAAGATCATATATTGGCAGCAATATACCACCAACCACACACACAGCAGTTGAATGCTGTCAGATTAAAACATTAGACCTGTGTAGGTATATAAACTGGATTCCATATGATGCAACAGTAGCACCACTGCAGATGTCTGACTTTACATTGACACAATGCACTTTATAGATGATTACAGCATCAGTGTATGCCAAGAAGAAGATTTGGGAGGAATATATACCACACCAATGTGGATTCACATCTTCGTGTGAAATTGTCCACCCACTCATATTTGAATGAACACATACACAAGTAGTCTTTTATAAGATTAGAACCACAAAGTATTTACTTACACAAACTAGAAAATAGAGAAGGTAATGCATATGACAACACAGATATCTTAGTGAAATACTGTCAGAGTGAGCTTTAGATGGGATCACATCCTAAGTGTCTGCTCATAACAAGAAGTGGACAGGGGTGCATGGCATAGCTGCAGTCTACCATGTAGTGTTAAAAGTGTCTCAAGACTGATAGTAGAATAAACATAAACATACATGTTGGCCACAGTGAGATTAGAACACCTATATAGCTATCTACAGAACACAGTACGTAACACAAGCACCATGCAGATGACATTATCAGTGTCTAGTGGAAAAGGATATTAGTAGGTGTGTCTCACATGCTGTTCTAAAATAGTCTCCAGAATGTGAGCTGACTGAATACAAACACACACACCACAATTGACCACTTCTATAGAATACAGTACTTACCACAAGCATCACATCACAAGTCTGACTTTCATAGTGTCAGATGACACTTTATAGCAGATGACATCATCAGTGTCTAGTGAGAAGAAGATACTAGGAGGAGTGTATCACATGCTGTTATAAAATAATCTCCTGAATGTGAGCTAACTGAACACAAACACACATACACACACCAGTTGACCACAGTGAGATTGGAATCCCAACCTAGCTATCTATACTAGCTAAAAAACACAATTCTTAATGCAAGCACCACAGCACAAGCCTGACTTTTGCACTGTCCCAGCTGACAACATTGGTGTATGCTGGGAAGACTGCATGAACTTGTTATGCAGGCATGTACAAATATATATTTTTTCACAATGACACCTGAGTGATATTAGGAAGAGACAAACTCATGCTCTTCTGACTATGCACACACACTTACATATACAAGTTGACTGCAGTGAGATTAGAACTTTTCGCTAGCTATTTACAGAAGCTGGAGAACACAGTACTTAATGCAAGTGTCACAGCACAATTCTGATTTTTATATTGTCGCAGAACACTTTATAGCAGATGACATCATCAATGTATTTTGGGAAGAGATGCTGGGAGGGCTGTATGAACTTGCTGTGTAATCATGTAAGAATGTAAAACTTTCTCAATGAGACCTGAGTGATATCAGCAGGACAAAGAATTATGCTCTTCTGACTATGCACCCACAAAATGACTGCAGTGAGATTAAAACTTCTACCGAACTGGTTACACAAGCTAGAGAACACAGTACATAATGCATGTGCCACAGCACTAGTCTGACTATTATAGTGTCAAACAACACTTTATAGCAGATGACATCATCACTGTATGCTGGGAAGAAGAAGAAGCTGGAAGGGCTGTATGAACTTGCTATTTAGTCATGTGTATCTGTAAAATGTTCTCCATGAGACTCGAGTGATGACAGTAAGATACAACTTCCTACTCTTTGAATATGCACATACACAGTTACACATACAGACAGTCTGTCAGGCACACACACAATTTGTCTGTTATGGAAATTGAACCCATACCTAACTCTTTATTCTTGCTGAAGAACACAGTAGTTAACATTCGCACCATCACTGAAGTATGATTTTATTTTTCTTTCATAGTGGTCTTTGTAGAGGTTAGCATAATCATTTTATATTACTGTTATGAGACTGGTGTGCAAAGTGTGGACTTTGGATTTGCTTTTGTGCTTGCAATGTGCACTAATACCTAAAAAGGTAGCTTCCTAATATATATGGAATAAGTTGTCATGAATGCATGTTGCAGAACTGAGATATACATGTACCTGTTTCTCAATATGTTGCATACATAACACTGTTAGTCACACACGCACACACACACACACACACACACACACACACACACACACACACACACACACACACACACACACACACACATGCATTTTGTAAACAGCATGAATACAGGTGTTAAAATATGAATGTTCATATTATGATGAATTGATGTCCACAGTTAAACATGTATCCAACAATCACAATGTCTAATATCAGTATAAAGCTTTAACAAATGTAACAATGCAGTCATGCTCTTTATTTCTGTATTGTAGTTGACATTAGACCTATTACTGACATACCCATTTTCAAGTGCATGGGAGCAGGGCACAAAAGTCTGAGTAAACATCTGTTCAGTGACTAATAAGTATGTTCCCTTTTGTCATATTCTTAAATGCCTTTGGAAGTGATGAAGAATAACTGGGCAATAAACATATTAATACATGCCAAACAGCTGTTAACATAGTGCATCAAAGAGAAACTGATTTGCACAAGCAAGATTCACATTTAATGAATACAACTTGAACTTGAGCAGTAGTTATGCATATATGCTATGGGAGAAATAGCTGACAGATACTATGGTGTTCATAATGCAGTTTATATTATAAATGTTGTGCCATAACATTTATGACATTAGAACTGTTGCTATTGCCTTCTCCATTTGTGTAGAGTTCAGCGACAAGCAAATGTGGTTCACTGCTTAAATGGAAAAAATAGTAATAGTTATATCAGTTTGCCTTTCTTCACACAAACACTCTAAGTAGTGAGGCCATCAGCACTTTGGACAGTACTGAGTGTAAAACCATACACCTCCTGCTTAGCTTTCCCCGTGGCAGTAGGTGTAAGTGCAGTGAGCTCATGTTTAGAACACAAATGACACAGGGTTCAAACCCAATTTAATTTTTTTACACATGGTGTCAGATGACATTACATAAGTAAATGTGATAATTCCTGCAAATGTGAGAAGCAATGACTACAATGAAGTACTGTATAAAAATAAACACCAGTCAAGTGATTTATGTCAACACTCCACACAGGGATTTGTATTTTTCTACATTCAGCAGTCTAATTAACTGACAGAATAAATATTTCTTAGTACTGCCTTTACTCTACTTTAACTCTGTGTCCTTTAGTGCAGCATTGTGTGGAGATAGCTGGACTAGTGCTGATGGCAAAAACTCACCAGATTTTGCCATAGGACAGGAAGAGCCATTAACCATTGCTCTGCATTGGTATGTGATGCCAAATTCTGCACAAATGTAGGTGATAAAATGTGAAGGGCTTTATTAAGGGGTATTTCTGCCATGCATGTGGTGTTGGATTCTACTTTTTGACCAGATTAAAGGTATGAAAATTAGGTAGATTGGAAAATAGTGAAATGTGGGCAAGCAGGGAGAAGAACAAGGGGGAAACAATATAGGAACCACAAAGCAAGATGAAAAGTGAATGAAACCAACACCAACACCAATCCAAAAGGTTTGCTGGAGTACCAAATAAGGGCCTGAGTCCAAATGAAGGCAAACAAATTTATTTACACTGTACAAGAGATAAAAACAAAAAAACAAGTTGCATTAATGCTGCCACTTCAAAATACATTTTCGTACACCTTCATCAGATGCAAATACCCACCGTGTAAAAATCAGTGTTTTTATGTAAACCTGTTGCTGCTAAAACCAATAATTTGTAAGGTCGTTATCCAATAAAAATAAACCCTTTGTGACCTGTGCAAAATCAAATGCTTGTATTGTGATCTAATATATGAAGTAATATTGCGGTTTATAAGTTCAAAATGTTTTTTATACATGACAATCATACAGATATGTAAGGAAGTAAACAAGCATTTGATTTTGCACAAGTTACAAAGGGTTTATTTTTATTGGATAATAACCTTACAAATGATTGGTTTTAGCAGCAACATGTTTACATAAAAGCACTGATTTTTTTAAACAGTGGGTATTTGCATCTGAGGACGGTGTACGAAAATTTATTTTGAAGTGGCAGCATTAATGAAACTTGTTTTTTTTTGTTTTTATCACTTGTACAGTGTAAATAAATTTGTTTGTCTTCATTTGAACTCAGGCCCTTATTTGGTACTTCAGCGAACCTTTTGGAAACAATATAGGACTTTGCAGCAGGAAATTAGGAAAAAAACATAGCTATCCACTTCTTTAATGGTGTAATGTGAACATGGATAGAACAGTCAAGAAATTTGGACTGTCAAAACAACACAAATGGGTACAATGATGCAATGATGTTGTACAGCCATTTGGTCCAAATCAAGTGGATCAGGAAGACACAAATGTAAAATGGAGAGCTATGAATGGAACAAAATTCTTTTTGTGGGACAGGTGCTCTTTTTTTTATTTCAAAAAGAGACTAATATTGGGAAGAAACGTAGGAATGTGAAGATCAGGTAAGTGAGGAAGAAGGTGCAGACAAGCAGGACAAACAATACAGGCACAGGGATGGTGATGGACTCATAAGGTTGAAGGATGCCATGATTAGGGATAGGGAACATCAGAAGCCTATGCCTGTCAAGCATGGGAACAGTGAAAATCTGATCCTCACCCTCATAACTGTCATCACTGTCCCCTTTCTCAGCTTTCTATTGAATTGCTTGACATTTTTTTCTGTATTCTCACAAGCAATTTATCCAGACAGCTGAGGAGTGCAGCAATGCCATTTTCTAATACCTCATGCACCATCCCTGGCAGCTCCTGGTGAGCGACATAATCACCACCTCCACCAATACTTCTGGAGGGTACCAATGCACCAGATGACAGGAAAATTCTACATGAGGTTGATGACCCAGGTATTGAGGAGTTGTGCAGGGGTTGCAGAGGAAGTACTGCCAAGTTGTGTCTCAGATGAGCTGAGTGTTGGTGTGGAAGCTGGTGGAGAGTTGCCAGGCTGAGCCACAACAGTTGGCCTACCTTCCTGTGCTGAAAAACATTTTGTTTTTTGGCAGAAAAGTATGACATCAGAATGGTGTTATCAAACATATAAACAAAAGAGAAAGATAAGGGTTGGGGTAAGATGAAAAAAAGATTAGAAAAATTATTATTATATAACATATTCTTTATTACAATTAAATATACTTTTACTATTATATTAGCTATAGATCTTTCAAAATCATAAACAGGATTGTGAATTTTAACAAATGCTCTTTGCAATATGCATATATTGCATATATGCTTTTAATGATAATACAGATTAAGTTTACAACATGGCATTTATGATCATTTTGATTAAATTAATATAAATAATGATATTTTGTCTAATTAGAATTTACTTGTTACTAGTGGGAATTGAACCCACCAAATCTGAATACACTATTACACTTGCCTGCTACAATTAGCTTGAGCTATAGAAGAAAGCATGCATGATTGCTTTTACAGTTAAGATATGCATGCTTAGGTTGCTAGTAATGTATGGAAGGGCAATAATATTAATAAAATAATGTTTATTTGTGTTGCATACGTATCCCTTGCTTCTCTAAGTGTTCAGCATGTGCCTCACTGTTCACTGAAATCTCCTGAGCAGCTGAAAAATAAAGAAGGGAAGAAAAAGACACATGAAAGCATTATGCATACCAGTCTTGGCTATCTACAGCTTTCTACATCAGTTAATGTTGCTTTATCTGTATACTTACACAACTGTGAGATGTCAGCAGTCCTAAACTCATCCAGCCACTAGTTGAGTTGTGCCTTCTTGCACCATTTCAGTTATTATAATCATGCCTGCATTGCTCCAAACTGTGTGGAATGCCAGATGCACTGCAGACAGCCTTGACTAGACTGTTCCAAGTCTCAGACTTATACTGAGACCCAGTATAGTCCTTCCACAGCAGCCTATGGCTGTAGCACTTTACAAGGAGGGCAATAAAAATTCTTGTCTCCTCTACACCTCTTCTTTGAGCCCTGAATTGGACAAAATCATTCCCAGCTCCTACCATGTTTGCATAGGTCATCCAACAACAGTTAAAGTATTTTCCTGCCAATTCATGATACTGCATTTTTACGGAACCTGCGCAAACCTGCATAACCAAGCCAACCCCATTTGCACAATGGTGTGCGGAAAGCAACATTGCCAAACAGTAAGGAAGGCAGTTTCTGTCACAGAAAATTGGCCTAAACCTCAAAACCCAAAAAAAGACATTCTTCCTCCAGATTATAATATACTTTGCCAAGATCACTTAAAGAAAAAAGGTGGAGGCATTGCTTTAGTTTACTGTAACTACCTCACTCTCTCCCTTCCTAAAGAACCAGTTCCCTCCTTTACACCTGCTGAAATACTAATAGCAAACCTCAAACCCAATGACTTTACTACCATCATAGTAGTAGCCATATACATTTCACCAGAGGACAACATCCCCTTAATGGAAAATATACGGTCAGATCTCTTCCTAAATTTCCCTAATGAAACTATCCTTCTTGGGGGCATAAACATTAATTGGCATAACCTTAATAATCCAAACCCTCCACAACACATAAACCTCCATGGATTTACACAACTAATCTCCAAACCTACCCATACTAATAACTCTCATTCTTCAAGCTCCTTAATAGATTGGATACTTGTTTCTAACCCCAGCAAATACCATAACCCTGAAACTTTAACTGATGCCCTGAGCGACCACTCACTTATAAAAGTGCTACGATAATCACCCAGCTCCCCAAACCACACTGCCTTATCACCTGTCACAAACTTTCAAATTTTAAACCATACACTTTTAAAAACCTCCTCTCTAGAAATAATTGGAATTTCCTTACTCAGCTCCCACTCATTGAAGCAGTAAATGCCTTCAACTCAACTTTCCTAATTATTTTAAATTCTCTAGCCCCACCGAGAAAAGTTTAATTAAAGGCAAACATTTCACCCTGGCTTACTAAAACCACCTGTACCCTTATAAAATCCAGAGATAGGGCATGGAAAACATGAGTACAAACCAAACTTCCAGCTGAACTCCTAAAGTATAAAGAACTTAGAAATCAGACAAAAACCTTATCAACAAAGTCAAAAAGAACTTTTATTATAATCCCCCAAAAACATTAAAATCTGATCCAAAAAATTTTTTGGAATGCTATAAACCAAATACTTCATCCAGGTAACCCAACTTCACCAAACCCATGTCCTGACAAGTCACCTGAAGAAACTGCCAATACCTTCAACACCTACTTTATCGAATCCATTTCCAACCTATTTAACCCCAACCTCTCAGACAACAACACTTTAAACCTCCCTATACACTCCTCAGCCACTATCTTAGTAAACTTCTCTCTCAAATCTGTCTCCACTGACTATATCAGAACTCTACTCTGAAAGTTCAAACCATGCTCTGTATCTGCAGACAATATTCCTTCTTACTTTCTCTGGATTGCTGCACACTCCCTTGCTATCCCTGTATCTATACTAATCAATCGCTCCATCTCTGAGTCTAATGTTTCTTCTATCTGGAAACAGTTTTACACTCTTCCTATTCATAAAGGAGGTAACTCCACATACATATCTAATTTCAGACCTATCTCTATTCTCTCCTCTCTCTCCAAAATCCTTGAGAAATGTATATACAAACAAGTTATACATTATCTCTTACAAGAAAAACTTCTCACTCCAACACAGTATGGCTTCCATCCCAAGCATAATATAACCACAGCTCTACTATCATTTCTCAGCACCTTAGCCCTTGCTAAAGATGATCACAAACTCATATCCTGTCTTTTCCTTGACCTTTCTAAGGCTTTTGACACTGTCTCACACACTCTGCTACTTAGTAAACTTGTAGATCTAAAGTTCTCCCCTGATGCAGTTGCATGGTTCTCTAGCTATCTGATAGGCTGCAGTCAGTACGATAGGACTCAGCACTATCTACCCCTCTTTCAGTAAAAGAACTGGTGTTCCCCAAGGTTGCATTCCTGGACCTCTACTCTTTAATATCTTCACCAACTCACTCCACTCCTCTTGTCCTGAATCTAACATTGTCCAATACGCAGATGACTCTACAGTCATAACTATTGCTAATTCCCCCTTAGAACTCCTAACAAATACCCAGACATCTTTCAACTCAGTAGAGATATGGCTCACTAATAATCAGCTCATCCTCAACCCTAAGAAAACAAAATTACTACTCTTTCTACCTAAATCTGCAAAGCACATTAAACTTTCCTTTTCCATAAGGTCCCTAAACAATACTCCTATAGAAGTCGAAACTAGCACAAAACACCTTGACATTACCATTGACTATCAACTAAAATTCAATCTTCACATTCACAATTGTATCAAAAAAAAACACCAAAAGCTAGGACTACTGTACAGGAACACCAAATTTCTAACTACCGAAGCTAAGATTTCTCTTACCCATGCCTACCTTCTACCATGCTTAACCTATTATTTCCAAATACTCACAAATCTGAACTCCTCCCACCTTACCAAATTAGAATCAACCTACCACAAGATAGCTAGATTTGCAGCTCAACAAACATATAAATCTCACCACTGTCTCTACCTAAAATACCTGAACTGGCCCAGATTACCTCACCTGTTCCTATAATCTCAACTCCAAATCATACACTCCATCCTATATCAGCCTGATTTCTGCCCAAGTCTATCATCTCTCATCTCGCACTACTCCCCTTCCAGACTTCTCAGAAGCTCAACCCAAGACCTACTAAAAATCCATAAACCCAAATCCAACACAGGGTGTAACTTATATAGCTACCATCTCTCTATTGCATGGAACAAACTCCCACTAGAAATAAGTACCCTGACTCACCCCAAACAATTTATGATAGCAACCAAAGACCACTTTAAAAAACACTGGTCCTGCCATTGTACTCACCTTCCCTGATTATTACCTACCTTTATAGTACAGTCAAACTAACTTACTAAAGCATCATTTAGTACTTCATCCTATGCTTCCTATGCAACCTCCAAAGCTTCTTCTATACTCTGCTTCCTGAAATTCTTATATGACCCTTTAAGTTTCTACTACTCTGTATACAAAGTCTTATATTTACTCAACTCTCTTTTTAAACCAAAACATACACCTTATTCTACTTTTTTAACATTCTCCTTTTTGTTTATAGTACTGTTTTATCTGTCAACAATATACATGTATGTAGCTTACATATTTTAACTACCAAAATTCTCTATAGCTATTTATATTGAAATGTATCTGTATTGCTATTTGTATTGCATTGCATATCTTTGGAGCTTTTCTCCCCGGGCCGCCGCTGAAAAAAGGTAATAGCTCAGCTGGACACTCCCGGTCAACAGATGTAAAATAAATAAATAAATAAATAAAATAAATACATTTTGAAATAGGAAGGTTAATGTGATAGTTGGCATTAATTTATGGCTTGTCTTCGGCTATACCTGACAAAAGTTTGCCCAGTGGTCAAGAATGATATGTTGAATGACTTGACTTTTAAGATCTGAATTGGGGGGACAGATTTTATGACTAGACATATTTTGTGATGCTTTACACACTGATAAAAGTAATTTGTACAATGTGGGATTCAAACTTGTGTAAAATAAAGAACACATATATTTCCACATTGGTATTTTGTCTTCATCACCACAAAAGAAGTATTTGTCAACCATGGTCCTTAATTATATAAACACATTAAAGAGGAGTGTTGCTACACTTCGGTTAACCATGTACAGTAAACTCTCAGTTAACCGGCACCCATGGGGATTGGTAGATGCCGGATAACTGTAGCTTCTGGTTGCTTAAATGTTACTATTAAAAATAGGTCTTACTAATACTGTACCCTATACTATTTGTTTGGTTTGACTTGTTCTCCGGTTGGGGAGAGAGGAAATTTATTCCTATCATCCTTTTTAAAACTCTAAAGCTCTAAAAATGCAAGGCATGTTTCTACAGGGGGAAAACAAAAAGTGCAACACGTGAAAATTGTACTGTATTTCTTCAATTTTTTTTTTTTTTTTTTTTTTTTTGCTGGTTGCTTGAGAGTGCAAGTTGCTTGAGTTCCAGTTAACTGAGAGTTTACTGTATGTGTGCGACCTAACCAAAGTCCTGGTTTATGCTTTCTCATGTGTGATGCAGGAGTAATGTGTGACAATATACTGGAAATGTATATACTTATTACTTTCAGATTTGATTTTATTTATTTATTTATTTTTATTTATTTATTTTACATTTGTTAACCGGGAGGATCCGACTAGATATATGTCCATTTTCAGCGGAGGCCTGGGGAGAAAAGCTCCAGAACATGTAAGTATGATATCTTAGTTCTGGGTCATACCACAAACTACATTCTATTTTACAGATATACTTGTGTTATGTGAGTTGTATAGATGGCTGTCAGTAAAGTATGAAGTCCATCTCAGGGCAGAAAAATATTGTTTTAATTACAGAAACATAATTGTCATGATAGTAAGCTAATAGCCCAAGATCCCTTACAAGCCTAACCATATTTATACCGAGTTGCCCCAATTGTCTGTAGTGGTGAGTGAAGTTTGCAGAGGTATGAGTCTATGATAACTAACACTGACTGCCTCTGTCCATGAGGAACATGGGCACCATCCCAGGAGTGAATCTACTATCACCCATCCATTTTCCTAGGTTTCTTTTGAAGAGGGATAAGAAGGGGCTCTGCTTCACATGATAGGGAAGCTTGTTCCAGAGAAAGGGTAGTCTGTGAGAGATGTATATATCTTTCCAGCATGATTTGTTCATGTCACAGGCTAAGTTAAGATCCCTGGAGTGAGTGAGCCTTGTGCAGTTTGATTTGCAAATGTGTAGCATTTCCATGGGTGAGAGACTGCTCTGTAAGCCAGGCACAGGTCACCCCTCAACAGCATGTAGGAGACAGAACATAGTGACAGAACTTGCTTTGTATTTCTTGGTGAAAAACCTCTGTAGTCTATTCAGCTGTTACAGATGTCTGGTGAGATACATACAAAAGGGAGCATTGTACTTAATTATTAGTCTGATGAGGGCTGAGTATAATGGAATCATAACATTATTAGAGCCAGATGTGATGGCGTTACCAATGAGAAGTGCCACAGAGAAGGATTTCCTTACCACTGTGGATACATGATGATTGAAGTTTAAATTGCTATCAACCTCAGTACCCAGATCACATACCACTGGGTCTGCACTTAGATGGGTGCTGTCTATATTGTAATTAACAGGGATGTTAGCTTTCACCAAAGGAGTAATAATGCATTTTTTTTTTGCATTTAGCTTCAATCCGTGTCTTTTGTGCCAATCATTTGTCTGTATTAACCCTTATTGCAGTATATTAGCATCACTGGGGAACTTAGCAATTATTCTAAATTTGTAATCATCAGTGAACTTGGTTAGCCACAGGCTGGCCGCATTTGCCTGGACTTTTAAGAAATACATTCCCAACAGTAAAGGGCTCAGCATGGATCCCTGTGGTATGCCACTGGTGACTGGTCTTTTGCTAGAGGTGAAGGTCCACTTTGACAGCATGTGCCCTGTCAGTGAACCAAATAGCTGCCCATCTGGTGACATAGGGGTTAATACCCAATTGGGAGAGTTTATCTAAAATACCTAAGTGGGGGATTGTGTTAAATGCATTGGCTAGGTCAAGATAGGTAGCATGCACTGTCTTTCCCTTGTCCAAGACCTTGGTGACATGATCTACCCTTAACAAATACGAATTAGTCTGGGTCCAGAGTCTGGAGATTACCTAGGTCTCTGTTGATAAGGTCCATAATGATTATTTCCTTTGCCTTGCAGATGAGGCTAGTCAAGCTTATGGGTCTATAGTTCCCAGGGTCAGTTGATGATCCCCCTTTGTGCAGAGGGATTACTGTTGTTGTCATGCATTCTGCTGGAACATAGCCAATCCGCAGGTTGTGGTTAAACAGGTATCCAAGTGGTTCTGCTAGGTTATCTCTTCAGTTGTTTAAAAGGCAACCTGGGATGTAGTCTGGTCCCAATGATGCCATGTTTTTGGCCTTGGAGAGTGCAGAGATGACCTGCTTTCTTGAGATAATAGGCTGAGGAATGGTGACAGATATACTTTGGGGGATGACTGGAGAGGATGGGGGGTGAAGTTTGCTGCAAATCTGTCAGCTAGCAGGTTGACTATTTCCTCCAGTTGAATATGGGTTGTACCATCCACAACCGGTTCAGTGCATAGCTGGGTATTCCTTTTTAGATTTTGGACATAGTTAAAGAATGCCTTGTGGTTATCCTTAGTTATGGAGGCTATTTTTGCTTTGTAATTAGCTTTGGAGGACTTGACATGCTTTCTAATTTGTTTGTTTAGGCTAGAGAGGGATTTGTTCCTCTACTGAGCCAATTCCATCTTGCTTTTTGACATTAATCTCTTACTTTTGCTGTATAGCCAGTTTATACTGGGGGTCCATCTTGGTAGCTAAGACCTGGTTTTAATTTGGTCAGGTACAGCCGATTCTATACAGCAGCTTAAGTGGTTATACAAGGCGTTAATTTACACCTTTGCACTGGAGTCCATGTTATCTGTGTTTGAGGGGGCTTTGAAACTTCTTATGCCATCACTTAGTAGGAGGTAATTTGTCTTGGAAAAATTCTCAAGCATTTTTGAAGTTGATGGGGTTTCTAGCATTATAATTACATTGAAGAAGACTGATTTATGGGCCAATCTTACCAGGGAGGACAATACACGAGGGGGAGTGCAATGCTCTCCCATGTTAATGAGTTCTATGTCTAGGACATTTGAGCACCATGTGGGTGTGCTGACCAGCTGTTTCAGAGTATTTCCATTGATAAAGTCCCAGAACCTCTGAGTCAGCATGTTTTTGGTCAAGTATGTTTCCCAGTCAACAGTAGAATAATTAAAATCATCCATGACTTTCGGTGTTGGGCTGTATGGTAAGTGACTCCAGTAAGTCCCAGTTATGCAGTATGCTTTTCTTGGTTCATGGTGGGGGACCTATAGCTAGCTATGATGTGGTAATAGATTTTGCCTATGGTTATTTGGACCTGGAGTAGCTTGAGAGAGTCATGCTGTTCGACCGGTCTCGTGGTGTACTTATCCTTAATGAAGATGGATACAACTCCTTCTTTGGTTCTTTCAATCTCAGTTTGTGGTCTGAATGTATGGAATGCATTGTAGGCCTGCATGGCTGAGGTGCTTTGTGCAGCTTTGAACCATGTCTTGGTGATTGCACAGATGTCAGCATTATCCAAGGTGAGGAGTGCTTTCAGGGAGTTCAATTTCTTGTTTAGACTTTTAGTATAAAGCAGCAGTACCTTAAATTTATCTAGAGAATATTTTGTTATGTTGGGAGGTTGGTTATTTTGACACTGCTGAAAAAATGGAGTTGCCACAATGGTTACTGTCTTTGCCTTCCATGCATAAAGTACAAGGTTTGATCCTGACCTCTGGCAATGTCTGTTTGGAATTTTCATGTTCTCCCTGTGTCTCTGTGGGGTTCTTCCCACCTCCAAAAAGCATGCTGAATGTTTCCATCTCAAACTCTTCAATGAATGGAGCTGTGGTAACAGCACAGACTCTACATGGTGCCCTATTGACCAACAGCTTTGGACATCTACTGTGGAGTGCAGTATCATCACAACAGGAGAATATGGATCACAGACTCCAGACCATGCCAAATGGAAATGAGTATTTTCTGATGATAAGTCGGTTGAGGATCCAACCTACACCAAGGACTCATGTTAACAGTGGGAGGGGTGTATGTGCCCCTATTGGCCAGTGTGTGCCCACCATAAAGCCTAGCAGTCCTGGGTAAATAAGCTACTGACTGACCAATGTCCAGTTGCCCAGCTTGGGTTACCTGGGATGTCTCTGTTGAGCGAAAGCTGGATGTAAAACCAATCAACCTGCCCAACATGATTGCTACACTCAAAAGTATGTTCACTGACAGGAAGTAGCTTGAAAGTGGATGACATGATGGTATGGAGGAGGCTGGACATCCTATGCACCCAAGAGACAAGAGGGAATCAGTAAAGACACTTGGCTTGGGATCTAGAGTCTACTATTCAGGAGGTGGATAGGCTAGAAATGGTGTGGGAATTGTGGTGATAGAGATGCTTCAGAAGGAAGAGAGGGATGTCATCAGAATTAGTGACAGACTAATGGCAATCAGACTCCAGTGTAATGATATGGCAGCATTCATAGTCTTAGCGTATGTCCCACAGCAGGGTTGTGATAGGGAGAAAAAGAGTGCATTCAGACATAGTTGCAGGACCTACTAGAAAAAGCACGACAACAGTGTTGATAACCAGTGACTTGAATGCACATATCAGGACAGACAGAACAGGAAATCCTGGGTCCACATCAGTGGGGGAACAGGAATAAAGAAGTAGAAGCCATTCTAAACTAGCACATGGTTCAAAAAGAGAAACAGTCACAAGATCACATACAAGGGTAGCCAACATGCAACTCAGGTAAACTTTCTCCTAGTAAGGAAAGGGCACTGGGGTAGAATCGGTGACTGCAAAGTCATCCCCAGTGAAATGATGGCCCACAGCATAAACCATTGGATGCCACATTCAGCTGCATGCAATGGTCAGAGAAGGCTCTAAGGTCAACAGAGATCAGGCTGAAGACCTGGAGGTTCACTGGAGAGAAAGCAGAAAAGTTCAAGGAAATCTCAGGGCTCAAACACCCCAAGCAGAGAAAGAAATAGGTAGAGCTGAAGAAGAATAGCAGCCCTGAAAACAGCATGTGTGAGGACTACAGAATAGATACATGAAAATAAGGTGCATAAGAAAAGCTGGTGGTAGAATGCAAAAGTCCAGGAAGTCATCAAAAGAAAGAAAGAGAGTAGGAAAAAATGGGGGATAGAAAAGATGGACCAAGCTAGAAAGGAATACTGGTTGACTAACAAAGAAGCTAAGAAGGGAGTTGCACTAGCAAAGAACAGGGCATCAGACACCCTACTAACTTCTGGAAAGTGACTCAGTAGATGGCACAAATACATTTTATCAGGTTGCAAGGCAAAGACAGAAAGATAAAGAAAATAGTCAGACACCCATCATAAAGGATTCCAATAACAACCTGATTTACAGTCCACAGGACTAAGGCAGATGGAAGGAGTACTTCCAGCAACTTCTGAATGAAGAAAACCCTACAGAAGCTGCACTACCCAGGACACAGCCTATAGTGAGAGAAGAAGAGGAGCCCACCATAGAAGAAGTAAGAGTAGAACTAAGGAAAATGAAGTCAGGGAAAGCAGCAGCCTCATATATACTCACAGCAGTATCATAACGATGCTGTGTGAGATAGGGGGGAAATTCCTCTTGAGGACAGTCATAACAGTGTGGAGAGAAAGGCATATCCCAGATGAGAATAAGCATACTCATGCCTGTATGAACAAAGAACAAAGTGGACATCCACAACTATAGATGATGGAAATTGAGTGCCTGAAAGGGTGGTAAGATGCAAACTGTGGGACAGATGAAGGAATGAGGTCAAATGAGCAGAAACCAAGCAGGTCCAGTTGCAGAAAACCACAGAGAGAACAGATTACAGTAGTTTGAGCACATGTGCAGAAAAGCAGAAGATAAGCACATGAAGAAGATTTGGGACAGACAATAAGAAAGAGGAAACAAAGGCATCCAGCAAAGAGGTGGATGGATTGCTTGAGAAAAGATTTGCTACAGTCAGGTATGAGTGTCGAAGAAGGCAGGAGTGTAGCATTGAATCATGAGAGATGGCAACAGTTAACATGATACCCCAACCCCCTGTAGAAAATGGGAAAAAGGGGGTTGATGGTGATGGTGATGTTGATGATGATGTTGATCTAAAAGGCACAATAGGGATGGTTAATGCCTTTACCAGTATCCCAAAGCCTAGATGAGACAGGTGCAGATCATCTCTGGCAAAGCAGCATGGCTTGTCAACCATGTCTTCCCAGGCTGACAGATATTGACTCCTTTTGAAATGGCACCAGAAGCTAAGCCAATCACTAAAGTCAGTCATTTTTGTTCGTATTGTGGCATAGTCCTTGAAGAAAGGAAAATGCTGCTTAAAGCTAGGTTTATACCTGCCTGAGTCACATAATTTGAGAGCTCAGTCGTATGTCTCTTCATATAGCCCAGAGAGGTACGTTTCAAGTCATTCATCCCCACATGGACTATGATGGAGTCATACTGGTACTTGTAGTTGAGTAACCTGAGTACTTGAGTGATTTGACAGAACCTTTCACCTGACAGGCAGCTAACTGTAACCCGCTCCTTATCCAGCCTGGAGAGTGGAACATCCATATGTCTCATTATGGAGTCTCCTATGACCACTACATTGAGATTTGTGGTGTTACGCCTTATGGGCTTATTTTTGTGACACACTGGTATGTGTATTATTATGTGTTGTGGTTGTTTTTTGCACTGTTGTGCATATGTAGTTTCTGAAGGTACTATTTGGAAGGCCTCTGGTCTTTTGGTAAGGTACTAGTGAATACCTTCACATATGTGGATTTATGTGTTGTTTTCTTATTTAGTGTGGGAAGTGATATGTGTGTGCTGATAACCTGTTCGGCATTTGATTTGTCTGTATGTGAGAGTCTTGTCACCATAAAGTATTTGTTTATTTCAGGAGGAAGTGATCGTCAGTATACATGAGACAATTACTACATTGCCTCAGGATGCCCATATCCATTAGGCTAGCCAAAGAGATGATGGGAACCTGCCTGTACATAATAGCAGGTTCTTACTGTATGTTTTATTATGGAAGGGAATGGATTAATTTGAAAGGACTGTGCTAGTAGCTTAGAGACTATAAGAGGGAACTATGTTTTGTGTAGTCTAAGGTTGGGCAATAAAGCAACACTGCTCAGTATGCAACTGAGTTGCTCCTAGAGCAGCAGAAAAGACTGGAAGGGTTTCACTGACAGCCGTTTAGGGAAAAAGTAATCTTCAAGGCTTTTGTGTCTATACAGGACACTGACAACCAACACTGCATGGAGACCAGTTCCGTGCAAATGCAAGGCTTAAATATGAGCAAAGTGGAACAAGTTTTAAGCTAACTACAAGTCAGGAAAGCACACAATAAGCCTTTCACCAGCAATCCTCAACTTAGATAGGTTAGATCAGCATACTTCTGCCACAAGAGTACAGAAAAAAACTTCTTAATGTAGAATGGCTGGTTTGGAGTTCAAGTGTAAGAAGACCACACAAACTTAAAGCAGCAGTAGACAGTACAGTTTTTTTTGAAAAGTTCAGCAAAAAAAAAACAGTAAATTACTTAAGAAACTGATAAAATACAGTTGCAATTAATAAGAAAAGGGCAGAAAATGCGTATTGTGCCTACCATGTGATATCTTGTGTATGCTTAATCAACCTGATATACATACTTATTGTTATGTATAACTATCTTTATATGGTTATTTTTTATATAAATTACAATGAAATACCATTTTAAAACTTTGGAGTGTGCTGGATTAGAATCCTGGCTCACCCATGCTGTGGCCATGAATTTACACCAGGTGCCACAGGAAAAGCTAGGCAGCAGGTGCATTTTTTACACTCAGTACTTTTCAGAGTGCTTACTGCATCTCAACACCACTTAATGTATTTGCCCAACAGAAGGCTAAGCAAGTAGTAATATTACATTTTAGCAAGTAACAATGTTTCTTTTTTTGTCTACAGAAGTCAACCCTGTTTGTGCACAACCAATGTGCAAATATTACAGGCAGAAGCTAATATACATAATTATTATAAAGAACATTTATGATCATTTAAAAAATGTGGGACTCAAACCACGATCTACCTATCTTATGTATCGTGCGCCTCAACATCTTTACAAGGTGTGCTACACACACAGTTGGTTCACAGGCGTAATTTATACTGTCATTATTATCCTAGGTGCTGACCTCTGCTAAATAATGTTAAGCGAGACTGTGCTTCCTAAGGTAACTGACATTAATTTTTAAATATTTATGTATTTCACCATGTTTACATGCAGCACAAATGTTAATAAGAAAGAAAAAAAAGTTAAACACATGTTAAAGAATTACACAGCTCTGGATCTGAACTATAAGACTGATGAAATTACAAAACACAGTGGGAGCATGTTCTCTCTCTGCCACAGACACCACTTTACAGCAGCAATCAAATCAAATGCATACAAGCAATTCACATTTCCTCTATCGTATTAACATGACATACACTTGTATAGTCTCATTCAGTTTTACATGTGTGACTTAAATATTTAGTAAAATGATTGATAGCACAACCATTTGTGAATATATTTGCAGAAATGCATCTCTCTCTCTTTGCTGTTTGTATTGTGTTAATTTTTCCCCTATCTCTGCTGTAATCTCAGACATGCAGTATATAGTGTATTGGGGTTTATATTAGATCTTCGAACGCTTAGGTTATCGAATGCCAAAACATCTACACCTAAACGTCGAAGTCTATTAAACGCGACAGGCCAATTACATAAATTTTTTCCCTGGGAAAAAATTTTCTTGGCCTTCATCAGGGATTTGCCCTTTTCCCTGATATAGAGCGATCTTGGAGTTGGTATATTTAGTTAGGGGAGGTGTGTTGACACAGCCCCCCATGTTGGGGGTGTGGGGGCGAAGCTCCCCACTTGATTAGGGTTTAAGAGTTTGTTTTTTTTTTTTGTTGGCCACGCAAATTTTTTCCCTGGGAAAAAATTTGCATAATTGGCCTGTCACATTTATTAGATTTCAACGTTTAGGTGTTGACGTTTCAGCGTTCGACAACCTAAGCATTTGAAGATCTCATATAGACCCATGTACTATGTATAATTTTCCGTTAACTGTATGATTAAAAGTACATGACAGCAAAAAACATTTTTCAGCACAGGCAAGAGAGTTTGGCTATTACTGAACAAAAATGATAAATGTGTACTGTACCATTTCATTTAAAAGCCTGTTGATGATCGACAGGAATCTCTCATGAATAGGACTAATAATGATTTTTTTAAAAAAATTATTTTTCCGAAAATTGATGATAACTCCCAAATAGAGTTAATTAAGCCAATTTCCTCTGGGGAAATAATAGACTCAATTAAAAAGCTGAAAGCTCATAAAGCACCTGGACCGGATGGTTTGACCGCTGAGTTTTATAAAACTTTTTGTGATTCCTTTGGCAAAATACTTCCACATATATTTAATTATATAATTAACAATAGAATTAATGATCCTCACTTTAATGCATCCAGAACAATTCTTATACCCAAAGAAAATACTGATTTTCAAAACCCGGATAATTACAGACCTATCACTCTTTTAAATATTGACATGAAAATTTTGACATCTATTTTAGCTAATAGACTGAAGAAGGTAATAGATTTAATAATATCTAATGAGCAGGCCAGATTTATGAATGCCAGACAAACTACTGACAATACTTTATCACACCATACATTAATTTCTTATGCCTGTCAAAAAAATATTAATGTCTATGCTCTTATTATCGATGCACAGAAAGCATTTGATAGAGTTAATTTGAAATTTTTGTTCGATGTTTTACCATACTTTAATATACCTCAATAATTTATTTTAACATTACAAATATTATATAATAACCCATATACAACTTTATATATCAACAAAAATCAGTCTAAAAGAATACAAATTAAGAACGGAACTCGTCAGGGCTGTCCTTTATCTCCTATATTATTTAATCTATATTTAGAACCACTATTTTTACATATTAAGAAAAATATATAGCATAATGCCCCAATAATTTATGGCACTAAAATATCCATGGCTGCTTTTGCTGATGAACTCAATATCTATTGTACGACTCCAGTTTCAGATACTAAAAAAATCCTAAAAGCAGTAGAGGACTTTGCAGAGGTATCCAACTACAAGATAAACCTTAAAAAAAACAACTTATTTCCTTTAAAAACACCGAAACCCTTTTCTCTTTTACCATTGGTAGGACAAGTTAAATCGGAGGACAAAATAAAGTATTTGGGTGTTGTCTTTTCTACAGATAACAGAGATTTCTATGTGAATAATGTTAAGTTTCTCTGGGATCATATATTGTCTGACTTAAGAAGATGGAATAATCTGAAATTACCAATAATGGCAAAGGTTTCAATTATTAAAATGAATGTGCTACCCAGAATTTTGTACATCTTTAGAGCCACTCATGTCTTGATCCCTAGGAAATTTTTCAAACAAATTCACACGGAATCGGCTAAATTTATATGGGAACCTAAGAAAACTAGAATATAATATGATAAACTGATGACTCCAAAAAAGAAAGGAGGCCTAGATATACCTAATTTTGAATTATATTACTTAATAATAAATTCTAATAGAATTTTAAGTATAGCTTACCATGAGATATCTAGTAATAAATGGGCACCTAAATGGGTAGTTATGAATTATAAACACGTTGTAAGTTTGAATATTAACCTGAACGCTTTACCTTTTTTAAGCAAAGATACCCGTAAACTATTACCTTTAATGGAGCATATTGGAGTGTATATATAATTCTAATACAAAGTCTTTTCCAATCTTTAAATCTCTTGCAATATATGTTGATTTTTCAACCTTTTTATAAGAACCCAAATTTGAAAATCAATAATCAATTAATAGATCTTAAAAAATATCCACTTAAAGTTAATTTAACTTTACTTGAGATGTATCCATATCTTAATCATTCAATTCATGATATGCTCAGGGGATGAATCTTCCTAAATCTTACTTAATAATATTGAGACAATTAAAGGATCTTTCTATTAATTACTTCAAAGACTTCAGAATTGAGGAGGAAACTTTAACTAATTGTTCAAATTTATGGTTAACTCTAAGACAAGATACCAAATTTATAACTTCTACAAGTGAACTGATAAAAGAGTTGAAATATCAAAATCAAATACTCTTGTTAAAATATTGGAAAGAAAAAATACCATTGATAGAAGACAATAAAATATTAAAAGCAATTAATTTAACAATAAAATCAGTTTCTCTCCAAAAATTAATATTTACACAATTGATGATATTTAATAATGCCTACTATACACGCTTTAGCTTGCATAAATTTAACTCGAAAAACTCACCCAAATGTCCATACTGTAAAGATCAAACGGCGGACCTCTTGCACATGTTCTGGAGCTGTAAATGTATATACAAACTTTGGAATTCCTTAAAAATTCAACTACAAAAAATGGGTTATCAACATTCCACACTTTCTTGGGAATTCATGATTCTGCATATCCCTCCTAATAATTTGGATAGAACCCAAATGATTATACTTATAAATATTTTCTTATTAATGAAACTTTATATAGCTACAAATTGGTTGACTCCATCTCAAACTTCATGGGAAAACTTTAAAAGTTTAGTGATGAAACATATTCTAGCACACAAACTTTTAATTAAGGATAATAAAAGAAATATTAATAATCCGAAAGTATGGGAACAAATTTTCAATATTATATTAGCTTAATGTACCGAATTCAGTTCGACCCCAGGACATACATACTTAATTTGAAAGTTGGTAGTAACAATCCATGCTAATGATATTAGATCGTTTGATTCTCGTTATTAGATGTTCCTTTCTTTTCTTCATTGATTTTGTTTAACTGTTGGAAGCATTCATGTAAATAGTGTACATAGTGTGTAGTATGGGTGTTAATAGCTTAATTTGTGTATTATTTGTTTTTCTTGCTTGTTTTTTTTTTCTTTTTCTCATTGTATGAACAGTTGGTAAAATAATAAAGATTTATTATTGAAAAAAAAAAGCCTGTTGAAGTTAGTTACACACTTTGGAAACTGCTCTTCAGTGACACACCCAATGCAAGGAAGGTTGTCTGAACTGCTGATGTGTTTTCCTTCTCTCTCACATTAATCATTCACGGTCGCAAGCCATTAGCAATTAACACTGGTGTAAAACCTACACTATGTTGACATCTGCAACACAAAGTCAAAAGTTTGGTTTTCAGCAATTCTAATGAGTTCAGTCCTTATATACATCTTCACTGTACTCAGAGGGTTTAACCTACACTATAAAAAGGTAACTGTGTAGCTAGGGAACTTGAAGGTGAGGAGACTTGTGTATTTTGACTAAACAGAAATTCAGTATTCCTTTGAAAGTGATTTATTTGTAGAGATGACTTCTAATTTGCCTAAGGTATGCTTGTATTATTCAAGTCCATTCTGCATTTTGTAAAATGTTACTAATCTATTTATATATCCAAAGGAAAATGAAACTTTTATCTGTATGCACTTCTTATACCTCACTGTTGTCACAGGCAATTTTGGCAGGTATTTACATTTTGCAAATAGGTTATAATGTTTCATCACAAGTATTATTTTTATTTTTTTTAATTTGATAGTAGTCTATGCTATTGGACACCTCAGAAGCATAATACCTGTCTCAGTGACACATGCATTACATTTCTCTCCAATAGTATAGACTATTCCAATAGCATAACACCTGTCTCAGTGACACATACATTACATTTCTCTCCAATACTATAGACTATTCTAATAGCATAACACCTGTCTCAGTGACACATGCATTACATTTCTCTCCAATAGTATAGACTATTCTAATAGCATAACACCTGCCTCAGTGACACATACATTACATTTCTCTCCAATAGTATAGACTATTCCAATAGCATAGTATTATTTTTATTTAGTCCAAAAGCCACCTCCAGGGGAGTGGTGGGCACAGTGAGAAGTGACTGGCAATTATAAACTGACTTTTATATTGTAAATGTGTACACATTCTGATAATTGTGTGGAAAGCAAATATGCAATTTTTTTTGTGTTATTCATTGGTATGTACAGACCTTCATCTGCTTGTTGTTTTGGGAGTGGGGGAGCCACATACTGTTGTGTGCTGCAAGAACAAAAGTGTGTTTCAAGTGCTTTTTTGTCAACAATATGTAAGCATCCTAATATTTTAGTGAAAAACATAATACATTACTTAAATGGTTTTCCTTGGTTTGGACATACCTTGGTTTGTGTGTGAGGATGAAGTGGGAAAATCACATAACCTTTAGTTTTAAAAATGAATACTTGAGTTTCCAGTGCTCAATGTTGACAAATGTGTACATAAGCAAGACATTAGTTATGTGATATTTATGTGTTTTATCTATTTCTGTTTTCTGTCACATAGGATTATGGCACCCAAGCCTACAAATCCATGTAAACCCCTTTTCAGTGACTCTGAAAATGAAGTGACACTTCAGGCTTTGAGGGACCATGGAGCCTTTCTGTTTGAGAAAGGACATGGGGATATGGCTGCCAGAATGCAGACTTGGAACCAGTTAGTGAATGAAGTCAATGCAGTAGGCGGTTGCAACAGGACTTGTGATCAGGTGCATCATCGGGTCACTGATATGATTTCATCAGCCAGGGAGAGCAGCGGCAGTTTCCCAAGAACAACTGGCTGCTGTGAGGTGATCCTGCTGCCAAACAACCACTGACACCAAATGAGGAGTTGCTGTCCACTGTCAGACATCCAGACAGTCCAGTGGAGGCTGTGCACTGTGTGCTTGAGCTCAGTGCTGATGTGGCAGGGAGGGCAAGTGTGTCCCAGGAGCAGCTTCCAGGTAAGCTTACATATGACAAGTTTTATATTTGCTTGTATACTGAAATATATAATTTGACTAATACATCCTGGGAAATTTAATTTTCCTATACCTATTGATAAGTTACTCGAGTTATATGATACAGTTGTTCAGTACACATGGGTGTGAGTGGATGTGTCAGACAAGTTTCAGTTTCAGCTATTTCTTACAGAACATATAGGTGATTGTGCATTCATTATCCCCCTGTGTTATTCCCAGTGTGATGGCTAATTGCTATCCTTTCCTTGCTTCATTTCTTCCACGACCATCCTTACTACAAAGTGTGGAGACATGCACATGGTAAGCAAATGTTTATTTGCTTGTTAATAATCATTCTTTTAGAGATATAAATTATCTGTATGTGTGAGGTGGGTGTAACGAGTGTCTGTATTGCTGTGCCATCTACAGTTGTGTGACCAGTATTAGTTTGTTATCATATAAATTGCTTTAATATTTGGTGCGGTAGTAATTTACTTCCTATGTTTGTTGCTTATTATCACATAACCATCTACATTCCAAACAAAAAAGCTGGACAGTGCCTATACTCTCATGCCACCACCAAGCTCTGGAACTCTCTGCCAACACACATTACTACCATTGAGAGCTATAACAACTTCAAACACACCCTAAAAACATCTTCTATGTCATCAGACCTGCCCCTGCTCTTTCCCTAACAGGTGAACGCCATTCATTCTCTAGGGGCTTTCCTTTCTATCCCTAAAACAGGAATTTCATCTACTAGCCACTAGCATATTGGGCTAAGAGACTTTACATATTTCTACACCATTAACTTTCTCATCCTTCTAATCATCTACTTGCATCTAATGTTCTGATCCTCACTCTTTACCTTACTCCTACCTGATGTATATACAAAAAAAGTTTGCAATCTACCACTTTAGTTTAGTTTAGTACATGTTGTGTTATCGTATTTACCTCTTTGTACTTATTTTGTATTTATTATTGTATCTACCTCTCTGTACTTATTTAGTATTCAATTATTATTAACGTGCTTTCATACCTGTTTTTATCTTATTCATGTAAATTGTCTTAACTTTCATGTTTCATTTGGAGCTTTTCTCTCCAAGTGTCCTCTAAAAATGGGTTCCTAAACCAGTCAGACTTTCCCGGTAAACAAATGTTAAATAAATAAATGTGCCATGCAGGACGGTTTGTAGGCATGCTCAAAGGAGGCCTGTTGTCCACCCTCCACCTGATCCTGGTGTGTCATTATATGACACTCAACGTATATTCTGGGCCATCATGGAGGCTCAGGCAAGTTCTCCTAGGGCCACCAAGGACATGCTGAGGGTTCTAGATGTGGTACAGGCATGACTGCCTGTGCCATGTGACCAGTTCATTGGATCGGTTGACTGACACAATTGAACGGGCAATGTCTGTAAAGGAACATCTGCTGGGAGGGAAATAGCATTCACGTGACTGTAGTTCAGCAGCATTATCAGCTGTTAGCCAATGTGGCCATGCCCAATCCCACTCCCATAGTGGCACTACTTCCACTGCTCCATCAGTGGTTAAGGTGTCCACACCCATATGTGGTAGGCCACAGGGTCATGGACCTAGGTGGGGTCATGAGGAGAACTGTGGCAGTTAATGGAGTGGAAACCCTTTCTAATTATGTAGACTCTTCCCTGTTTCCTGGGTGGTGCTTTGATCTCAAAGTGTCTGAAATCAATGGCACCCAAGACTTCAGGGAAGTGTGCTATGGAGTAGAAATCCTGCATAATTGTAGCTCTGTCCTAGGGGTTATGGGAAAATATATGTAGTCACTGGCATGCTGTATCACAGCATTCAGGAACTGATATAGGATCCTGGATGTTGATGCCTGTGACACCCTTAGCATGTCCCCTGGTAGTCTCTGGAAGGTTCTTGTAGCTAAAATTCTAAGTGCTACACATACCTTGGTTTCCACAGGCACTGGGTGCTCTCAGTTTTCCCTTGCTCTCAATTAAGGATGACAAGAGACTACAGAGTTCCTGTAGCATGTTTGTCTCCACCCTGCAGCTCTCTACTGTTTCCACCTCATGCAGACCATGAAAAGTTAAACTGGGTCTAAACACCATTCTCCTTCTTGGTCAAGGTCTATTAGCAGCAGCAGCAGCAGCAGCATAGAGTTGAACCTGTTGTACATGCAGATATGTAGCAGCAGCCCCTAACATTCCTTCCTTGTAGTGTAGTTTTTGTGGCTGTATTCCAATAAGTTTGGAATTCAAGGCCAAAACCTACATTGAGTGTACACAGTTGCTTTATAGCTTATTGATTAGCTCCTACATCTTAGATTGGTTAATTAGCATACTATTCAGCTGCTTATGCTGTAATTAGCATGGCACAAAGTTTACCAGGTTTGCACGGCTCTACACACTGTGTTAGAAGAACAAGTTATGTTATGCAAAATACTATGGGAGTGAAGAGTGTAGACTGGTACAGCAGAATGTGCCATAGGATAGGCAGTAAGAGTGTGACTAGTAGGAAAAAGAGAGTGATGTATCTCAGGTTAGTTGATATGGTTAGACGAGGGGCAGTGGCATTTAACTGATGAGATGAGGTGGGCTATTAGTTGGAGACTGCCTTTTGTGTAATATGCAGACTGCTTTATTTTTAGGGGAATATTTTTCCAGTTTTTAGGAACTAATATCCATACAAAATAGCTTATTTATTTATTTATTTTTTTTTGGGGGGGGGGGTTGCAGTGTGGAAAAAAGTGTTTGTAGTTTCAGAGGTTTTAAGAGGAAGGTTGTCTAATTAGTATAGTTGCTGGGAGAAAAGAAGGTCTGGTTGACTAGAGGTTTTAATAGCCGAGATCCTAGGAGAAGGTCAGTCTTTTGTTTTGCATGGAGCCATTTTGCTTTCTTTGGTGTTTTACTGTGGTGCTCATTTTTAAGGAACTGGGTAATCTAAAAACAATATTAGTCATTGTTTGAATGTATGTGGCATTTGTTTTTTTATGCTGAGACTATGAAGGGGAGGGTGTATAAAGGTTGGGCAAGTACAATGCCTTTGTATATGGCTGTTTTGGAGGCTTTAGTAATAAAGAGAGAGATTTTATTGACCCAAAATAAGACAGTTAAACATTTTCTTTTGTAATTGAGGAGCAGTGAAAAGCTCACAGAGTGGTAAAGCCAAATGGCAAAGTATTTAAAAGATATAATGTTTTTTGTGGAATCCTGTTGTGATTAAAGAAACACTAGGATTTATTTGTTTTTAAGTTTCTGATTGGTGTGCAAAAGCATAGTTTTGGTTTGTTGGAGTTCAAAAGGAGGCTTTTATTGGAGATCCAGTGGATTAGGGTTAGGAAACCTACTTTCAGGTCTGTCTAGAGATTGGGTACTTAGTTGTTTGTATAAAATAGTACCATATCAATGTAGAGAAGGACAGGGAGGTGAGGAAGGTAAAGGAGAAGTTTATTTACAAAGATGGAAATAGAGAGGTATGTATGAATCCACATGGCTTTCATTTTTGAAGGGTGAGTGTTTGGGAAATTGAGATTTGAGAGGTAACTGGTAAGGATGATTTGAAATGAAGGTAGATAATCTGGATGCTGCCTTCTTTTAGAAGGGGATTGAAGAGGATGTTGTGGTTAGCAAGTCTGAAGACTTTTGTAAGGTCAATGAAGATGGCGCCAATGAGATGCCTTCTGTCCATAGCTAGTAGTATTTCATCTATTAGGGTCACTAGGGCTGTGTACATGCTATGATAGACCAAAACATATGTTCTTTATGAAACAGAAGGTTGTAGGTAGTCATGTACTGAGTGAGTTGACCATAATTTTTTGAAACAAACTGCCTACAGTGAGATGGACTGGGGTCAGATTGTATTGGAATTAATCATCTATTGACTTAAACAAATATAAATAATGCATCAAAATGCACATATATTGTCATGTTACTGTTAGAGAAAACCAGTCCCTCTGCTTACCCTTATACTCATACCCGTAGCTTGTGAAATATATAATTTACAGAACAAATACAAACGTTTGCAGTCCATGACTGGTCTGCCTTCCTTTCCTTTCAATGTCTTACTTCAAAGCTGAACAATACAGACAAGAAAATGCAATACAATCTCTCAAATGCATCTCAGAAAGTATGACTCCCAGACATTCCTTAGTTCACACCTATAATATGATCATAAAACATAACTATTTAGAATTTATGGAAAGAGACAATGTAACTAAACCAGTTCTAGTCTGAATTTACCTTTTCATGATAGCATATTCTTTCTGTTTTATCAAAAAACAGATAACACTTTACCACAAGAAACGCAGCATGATTTATATAATTAAAATAAGAAAACAAGGAAATCTTATAATTTGTGTTTATATAAGAAAATATTTACTGTATGTCCTGTAAAACACCTACCTCTCATTCACTACACATACATTCTCTTATTCCTTATATACAGAAACTAGTAAAGTTTTCAGTTATGAAAGTATGCATATGACTACATATTCACCTTCAAAAGTCCTTTATGTAATACCTTCTACCTCCCCCATGAGCAAGCACCCATAAAGTTCAGCTATTTGATCACAAAGTTAATACAGCACTCCAGATTAAGCTGGAACTTCCTGGATGGTAGAGTAAAACAGCCTCCTATAAGCTCCGTCATTGTAACTCCCTTACAGTGGATTACTCTCAGTCATTCTGCTGTGCACTTCTCTCAACCTTTAGCAACTTATCGGTCAAATGAGTGAATGAGACATGAAGCAGGAAAACCAGGCACTAGCATAATAGTAGACAAAACATAAATATTTCATCAAAATAAATTAATATTAAAAGCATTACAAAAAAACTGAATGAATCTATCAGGTCCACTAAATGAGCCATGAACCTAAGCTGGCATATGGCACAAAAGATAATTATAAATCCTTCTTTACCTATGTTAGAAAGCAGTGGACAAAGCAGTAGTGCAGCTGTGGATGGTGCAGTGGTTTGCATTGTCACCTCACAACAAGAGGTTCTCCAGTCCAATTTTGGCTGGGGTGCCTTCTATGTGGAGTCTGCATGTCCTCCCTGCATTCATGTGGATTTCCTCTGGGTGCTCCAGTTTCCTCCCACCACATTACAAAGGCATGCATCTGGAGTGCTTCTCCCCGGGCATCCACTGAAAATTGGCTTGTTTCAAGTTGGACTTTCCTGGTAAACAAATCTTAAATAAATAAATAAAATAAAGCACAACACACTAAATTGCTCAGAACTTATTTGTAATAGGGGTCACCTTTTATGACCTAACTGATATTGCCAATATTCTTACAAACAAATATTGTGCCAGCTTCACTCCTGATGCTTCTATTCAAAGCCCACAAAAATGAACCCCCTATTCCCCAATTATCCATAAAGATAATTTACTGAAAGTGCTAGCCAAGACCAAAATACTCCCTCCACGGTACTTGACAATATATCTTGATGCTTATATAGCCAGCCTTAGGCATAGGCCAACTAGGTGGTCACCTAGGGTGCTGCTTTAGCAGGGGCACTTGTCCAGTAATCTAGATAAACCAGGATGGAGGCACCAGGTGATGTGTGGGGTTGCTGTGGAGCCCTTTAGCCTAGGGCACCACATGACCAAGGGCCAGCCCTGGATGCTTAATTTAATATTGTTAAACATGCCGTTGAAGACACACTTCTCAAACTGCTTAACATATGCTTACCTACATTTTTTGTCATTAATGAGTAATACATAGTAGTGGAAATGCCCCTCCTCAAGGGTAACCTTACAACCAACCCTAGTAATTACAGACCTATCACCTTTAGACTTGACTCCCAACAGTCTGGTTTTGTGAATGGTAGATCTATTTAATTTGGCAAATTCATCTGAAAGGGTTACAGAAGCCATAGATGGTGGCCATACAGTGCATACAATGTATCTTGACCTGGCCAAGGCCTTCAACACCATTCCCCATATTATCATAATGCAAAACCTAAATGCTTTAAAAATAGACCCATGTGAGTTAAAATGGATAGTAAACTGGCTGAAAAAGAGAACTTACAAAGCATTAGTTGCAAAAGTCACATCAGAAAGAATAAAAGTGACCAGTGGTGTCCCTCATAGATAGGACTTCTCCTTTTTGGTATTTACTTCTCAGATCTCCAGTCAGAGAGCCAATAACTCTGGCTAACAGTGTTGGCAAATGATTGTAAAGTGGTGGCTGTTGCTATGATACCCTATGAAACCCAAACCCTCCAGAATGAACTTAGCCTAGTAAACGCTTAGTGCAATAAAAATTGGTTCAACTATACTGTTTACAAAAAACACTCCTACAAAACAAAAATGCAGTTAAGGACCTAGGTACTTGGGTTGATAGCTTTGTTTTGACCATCATGAACTATGATAGGAAAGCTTTTTATTTAGCACAGTTAATTACCAAGGAATATCATCAAGGTCTAGTGATGTAATCACTCCCATACATTCAGCATTGGTTAGGCCACTCCACTACAATGTCCCATTTGGGGTGTATCTCACTAAACGTATCAAATAAATGGAAAAAATGCCAATGATTCCAGACCAAAAAGATTACAAGTTCTTGAGCTACCAAGAAGGCTAGAAGCTCCATCCTGTTATTAAGTATCTTATAGACTTTGGACAGCAGATCTCAGTTTCACTTAACATATCATTACAGACCCAGGTAACTTGAGTTGGTCTATATTACGTTATCAAATTGTTAAAATATCAAAAATGTAATAGTCGACCCTGAAATGTCAAACTGCAACTATGTCGAATGCTAAAGATTCAAAGATATTGCTTGTTGAAATGGAATAGTTGGCCCAGTGGAATTAAATGACATTTGACGCTTATACAAAGTGGCGTCACACTCACTAAAATATTTGTTTGAAATTAAATATGTTTTAAAGTGCTTTACAGAGATTTAATCTATTTTACTTACAACATAAGAAGTGAAATGTTAATAAAACTACTGGGAAGTGATTTAATAATTCTTTCTAATAGAGTGCTGTCATTTAAATTAAATGATACTGTTTTTACTGACGCTTGTTGTGTGTTACAGGATAAAGTAACATGAGCGATATCTGCTAACTCACACCCGAGTCCTGGTGTTGTAGATAATGCTTACTCCTTCCTTTTTCACAAAAGTACTTCATGGGTGTGAGTGAAGTATCTGCACTTCTTTCTCTATTAATATTGATGACCATGTACTCACTCACAGTAGTCATAAGGGTGCTGTCATCATTGAAGCTCTTCAAATAACCACAGTGCTTCAGTCTGAGAGTTTATTTCCCAGCACTGCCTCTTCCCTATCATGGCAACTTATCAGAAAAGTTAACCGAGGCTGCAGCCACTAGTTGTTAAGGTCAACACATAACTTCATAATTAACCTCTTATACTTATGTAAGATTAGCCCACACTAATTTGCTTCTGTGCTCTGACAACACAATTCTTTTAAGTTCTTTATCAAAGTTAAGCAGTCATTCACTGCTGCTATAACCATACTATTATTTATTTCAACCACTTACCTGGAGTGTCTGAACACTCCACTTGTTTGCCCTGTCATTTGTTACCTTTTTCCATTCAGAACAACTGGGAAGTTTATTTACCTCCACCTCATGCCATTCTTTCAGATCTTTATCTCCACCCTTTTCTAGTAGGCCACTCACAAACACACACATCTTCTCTTTGCAAGCAGTTCTCCATGCTACAGTTTTACCAATTAACCATTTGATGTTGCCTTGCATATGCTTGCTTAAATTTATTCACATGATAACACTTCCAGCACCATTTTCCAGCTTTCTGCAGCTCAGCTATCTTGCTTACAAATCTGACATTTCTCATGTCACCCTCAATGTTTTTTCTTTAGGCAAGGCATTTGCAATATGAAACCATTGAACATTTGAAGAATGTAGTCCATCTTTTTTAACTGTCATTTCAATAAACTAGTGTTACACTCTTTTTTTTGTCTCCATCTAATTTCCTGTTTTTTTTCAACTGTAAATTGTTGTTTATTTCTCATTCTCATCTTCTTAAATTCCTCACAGCAAATGGAGTAAATTCAAAAATTGAACACTGGTTATCTTTAATTGGACTCACCAATGTCACCCCCTCTCCAAAACATAACAAAACAACAAATACTGGAAACCCAAAGTCTTTAAGCACACATACACTTTTACACTGAAATTGTTGTATCTGTATTACAGATATGGGGAAACAGTTACTTAAGCAACTCAGAAATTTAAATTATTAATTTTTTCAGATGGTTAACCATTACTGGTAAAGTATATCTCCAGTACTGCAAAGTGTTCATCCCAATATTCATTAGTTCTTTTAAGATACAGTACCAAAAACAAAAGCTGAATAGTAATGCAGTGTAAACTTATTCCCAATATGTTTATACTTCATCAAGGTACGCTATTAAGATGATGCATGCACTACACCTGAACTGACTTGTTTGATTCTGATGACATTGCTTTATATTCATCATATATAGGGCAGGCAAAGAAAAGTAAACAAAGGAATTAACAACCTGACTTTGCTTTACATTTGTCATGCCTTCCTGTAGTCCACAAACCTGCCACATAAATGTTATCACTACAATGTTGTAAATCCTTGGGAGGAAAGGATTTTTTTTTCTCCAGCCATAACAAGTATTTCATTTTTTCCAAGACTGTCTGTTTGCTGAAGTTTATCTTTAGCAGATGTTACAATAAAATGTATCTCTATTTTAATGCACCACAATGTTACACATCTCCAACTAACTAAATAGTTCAGACATCACCACAAACACTTAACAGACCACCAAATATCCCCACCAGGTACTACCTACAGTTCTGCTATTACTGCCACTAAACACTAAACCAGTCACTGTGGCATTACATTAAAAACAGGTCAGCAAAACCAATACTGAATGAATGCTGGGAATGATGCTACTATCCGCTTGGCAGGAACTAGCAATCCTTGTGCTAATATGTCCCAATATTAGTTAGATGGATATAAATTTAAATGTCAGTAGATCTACACTAAAAGCAACCACAAAAGGTAAAAAAAAAAAAAAATCAACATCTTGGACCATGCAAAAGAAAAGTATTTTTTTTTTACAAGAGGGAGAAAGCCCCCTGTGCCCCCCCCCCACACTACCTGATAATTATATATACTAACACAGTCCACAGGAAAGGGACAAATTCTTGCATATCTGCTGACCATCTGTTTTGTCACCAATGTGTGTCAACTAAACAAATGTCAATGTTTGGGAGTTTTGACTAATAAAACTACTCCTGTCTATCTATCTATCTATCTATCTATCTATCTATCTATCTATCTATCTGTCTATATTTATTTATATGTGTGTGTTTGTATATATATATATATATATATATATATATATATATATACATATATATATATACATATATATATATATATATATATATATATATATATATATATATATATATATATATATATATATATATATATATATATATATATATATATATATATATATATATATATATATATATATATATATATATATACGGGTCCCCTTCAGTAGTTCGAACGTTTATAAGTTCGAACCACATATGGCCGAGATCATATGTTTGAACTTGTAAAAGTCCGATCTGACTGAATAGAGATCTCCGTACCAAGCGGAAAGGGAAGATTTCCCATTTCTGCAATGTAGTACAATTTTGGAGTTGGTATATTTAAATATGGGGGGTAAGGGGGGTGCAGGGGGGGTGTAGCCCCCTGCTATAGATGTTTAGTTTTGTGTTTTTTGGTTTTATGTGGTTTTAATTCAGTGTTCGAACTTTTACGAGTTTGAACATATGGACTCGGCCATATGTGGTTCGAACTAGTAAAAGTTCGATCTACTATAGTTGATCCATATATATATATATATATATATATATATATATATATATATATATATATGTATATATATATGGGTCTACTTTAATTTACCAAAAACGCAGTTGACCGACACGCGGAAGAGGGAGACGAAATGATCGACAGGTAAGTTTACCGACAAGGTGATGTGCCTAAATTGAGTTGACCGACATGCGGAAGAGGGAGACGAAATGACCGACAGGTAAGTTTACCGGAAAGGTGATGTGACGACAGCGGATAGAGCGAGTAGGGTAACGTGTGAGCGCGTCTCGGTAAGTGTGCGATTGTGACGGAGTTAGGAGCGGTAAGGTAAGTGTGCGTTGTTGTGGGATTTTGGGTTAGGGTGTGGGATAGGTGAGTGTGTGGTAGTGTCAGAGGTAGGGAGGTAGGGTTTGGGTAAGGTAAGTGTGTGATAGTGACGGAGTTTAGTTTAGGGTGGGTTAAGTGAGTTAGGGTTATCGTGCAGGTAGGGTGAGTGTGCGATAGTGTCGGACCTTAGGGTTAGGGGTGGGTTAAGTGAGTTAGTGTTAGGGTGCAGGTAGGGTAAGTGTGCGGTAGTGTCGGACCTTAGGGTTAGGGGTGGGTAAGTGAGTTAGGGTTAGGGTGCAGGTAGGGTGAGTGTGCGGTAGTGTCGGACCTTAGGGTTAGGGTTAGTGGCTATGTGATGTAGTGTAATGTGTTGTTTACGTTTAGTGTGTCGGTGTAATGGTGTTCGGTGTTTTGCGTTGTCGGTTTTGTGTGTTGTCGGTGGTTTGTGTGTCGGCGAACTGGAGTGTCGGTGTTCTAAAGTAGACCCATATATATATATATATATATATATATATATATATATATATATATATATATATATATATATATATATATATGGGTATATGGGTTGCATTGGTTTGACAGACCTGTTTAATCTACCGCATTTGGTTGACTGTGCAAAAGTCGACAGATGTGTGAAATTGACTATCATCTGGTGAAATATTATTCCCCAGGGACTGTGCAATCTCAGAATTTGTATATATAATTAATGGGGGTGTGGGGATACTGTTTATGTTTTTTTTCTTTTTGAAGTAATATGTGCATGTACCGAGAAGCAATCTTTACCTCCTAACCCGGAGCTTTATCAGAGGTAACCCATGTGCATAATATAAATTCAGAATATTACTATTTAAAGAAATTAAACAAATAGCAATTATTTTAAGAGAAAGAAGAATTTGCAACTATCAAGTGAGAATAAAAACAGGAATAAAAAAAAGTCCAATGGGTGAATTCAGCATGCAGTTGAACATTTTGCAATTTTGTCTCACTAATGAAAAACATCTCTTTTTGTCATGAAGGAGGCAGTTATTGCTGTGATACTATGATTCATAGATAAGTACTCAGCTAAGTGCCCTTGCAAGCCATTTTAAGCCTAGCCAATTATCTTTTGTGAGACTCAAACCTTGCACTTTGGGTTTGTAAAGCAAACACCTTAACCATTGGGCCACACTCCCAACTGACACAACATCACTTAACAAACAAATTACTTAATTTTCTTAAATAATGTCTTTGTCTAACTGTGAACGAAAACACAAAGCAGGCACCTTGGAGTCGATAGTCCAAACCTCTGGTACAGTGTACTCTTAAATACGATGTTTAAGAAGGTTGTGTTCCTGTGGTAAATAGTTCACCAAGACTCAACAGCAAGCATAATAACTAAAGAATGAGAGCTAAAACGTTAAATCCCTTAACGCAAGATTTTAATAGACAACAAAAAACTGGCGTTTTCGCTGGAGCCACAGCTACAGCTTCTTCAGAGATTAGTTTTAAAAATACATCAAAGCCCTTTTAAAACACGTCAATGCGTGAGACAAGTTGTTACAGGACAAGTTTTAAAGGCAAACACACCATAAAAATAATACATCACTAAAAATTCCCGGTGGACTATAATATCGTAACAAATACTGAATGTATTAAAATATAATTCAGAATGTATAATGATGAAGTTTTCTACTAAAACCAAAAAACATTTAAAACCTCATTAAAAATATATAATGAAACTTTGGTCATAGCGTACCACAATTAACTGGGTGCATACAAAACATGTAAACCAAAGTCTCAAATACAATTACACTGTGGTGACTAAGCTACCACATAATAAAAATACATAATATTAAACATGCTAACAACCAACGTTTTTACTATTTGCTGCTATCGATAAATCCTTAACTATTTAAAAATAAGTTATTGTAATTGGTGATAATGAAAAAGTAAAACCACTAAAGTCAATAAACCATCGAGCCCCTGTTAACTTAGTATTGCCCTGTCTTCTTTATATATTACAGTGTATCTGTCAAGTACAGGCACCTACTTGGACTACTTTTAATATACTGTAAAACAAACTATGATATTAACGAAAAACTGATATTACCACTATAACAATGTATTAAAAATAATAAATCAACAAAAAACTAATTTTTAACTATGAATATTGACATTTCTAATAATAAACTTCTCTAACTCTAATAAAGAGTCCTAACTAACAATAAAAATATGTGCCAAAATAGTAAACGAGTCCCAAAAGAGTCCCTATAACATTACATAATAAAGTTCACCAACACTAAAGCAAATCCTAAATAGTGCCCTAATAAAAAGTCAACGTCTGTAACTCTTCATTTTTAATACACAAGCGATATTGCAGTGTTCATTTAAACCCGGAAAAGAAAAAGAATCCAATAGTAGTTGCCATTCTAGTTCTCTGTTTTCTAAAATAAGTGGAACTGGTCCTGCTCTTTCAGATTTAAGAACTTGATCAATAGCCAAAAACTGGAAACTATGTCCCTCATATTTATCTATGTGTTTGGCTAATGCATTTACTTTGTTCTTTTTTCTCATGGCATATGAATGTTCATATACCCTGTCGCGAAGTCTTCTATCAGATTTACCTATATAGAAGGCTGGGCAGCAGTTACAAGTAGCCAAATAAACAATAGATCTGGATTCACAGTTCAGTTTATGGTTAATGCTAAATTTCCTTTCATGAATTGTGAAAGAGTTAGCTACCCGTACTAGATGGCAATAATTACAGGTGCCACATTGGAAACAACCTTTATTTTTTGTTACCCAACTAGATGCCTTTGATCTTTCCAAAATAGATTTCAAGTTATTACCCTTTCTGTATATGATCTTAGGTTTAATTCCTAATTTGTCCAATAATTGTTCATCATTGGTAATAAAATACCAGTTTTTATAGAGGATAGACTTTATACTATTAGAGTCTATACTAAAGGTGGTAATAAAACTGCTACCCTTAGCTGAACTAACCAAGTCAGTAGTTTTAGTAAACACAGTGTTTAAACTGTCCCTACTGGTACTTATACTTATATCGTCCACAATATCAGTTTTTAAACCATGTCTTTGTGGTAAAAGGGGTGGGTATTGACCATGAATTCTTTTATTATTAACTTCTTCAAAGATCTCATTAAATAATAAAATCGGGTACCCTCTGTTGATAAACATATTTTTCAAAGTCTCACATTCACCCAAAAACAGTTCCTCTCTACTACACATTCTAGATGCCCGTATAATTTGCCCTTTAATAATAGCTTTCTTTTGCTTAAAGGGGTGGCAACTCTTGAAGTGTAGTAGGGAATTACAGTAAGTTGGCTTCCTGTATATATTAGAGAAAAATTCCCCTCTAGAAAAATCCTTAGTCAACCTAATGTCTAAGTAGTCAATTTCTGACTCTGAAAAGTTAAATGTGAATTTTAAAAATGTAGTGGTGCCATTAATTGATGTTACAAAATTCTTAGCGGATGTACTAACTCCATCAAGCAATATGAAGATGTCATCCAAATACCTAGTGTAGAACTTAATTGAACTCATACTTTCGGTGTCATTAAATAAAAAATGTTTCTCCCAACATGCCATGAAAAGGTTTGCAGCGCTGGCCCCACAGGGAGACCCCATTGCCACTCCCTGATTTTGTTTGTAATATTTACCGTTGAAGGTAAAAAAATTAGATGTTAAAATGATGTCAAGTAGTTGAGAAATGACATCAATTTCTTTCCTTGGGGCGTTCAGTTCAATTAGCATAAGGGTAATCCATTCTATTGCTTCAACATGGGGTATTGATGTGTAAAGGTCAATGACGTCGATGGTAAGGAAATTTAATGACGCTCTAAATTCTATTTTATGGATTTTCTCCAAAAAAGACCAAGAATCTTTGCAAATTTGGGGGACTTCCTTCAAATATTTACTCAGAATATTATCAACTAGTTGAGCACAAGGGTATGTAAGGGAAATGCGGCTATCAATGAGAGCTCGAAAGGGTGGGTTATGTAGGTCCTTATGCATCTTGGGTATACCAAAAATCACTGGAGTTTTTGGCATGATGATATCAATATAATTATACGTGTCCAAGTCAATGTTTCCATTTATGTGCAAGTCCCTAAAATAACCTCTATTCTGGAGTATGAGGTGTTCATTTCACTCAAAGATGAGGAACAGTAAGCAGGACCGTCCAAAATGGACTCCATCTTCTCAACATATTTATAGTTGTCGAAGATGACTAGACCACCTCCCTTGTCCGGTTTAAGAACTCTAACTGGAGCTCTACACAGTTGTTCGAAAGCCGATAATTGCTCTTCAGTGGCATTGTATTTTAAATTATTGTTCTGTAATACTGTAGAACTAGACAAAAATCTAAAATCAAGTTCACAAATTTTTTCAAAAAGGAACAAACCAGTATGTAAAGGAGGATTAAAAGTACTAGCTAGTTTTAGACTATCATGACAAAGAGGTGTACTGTCGTTAAATAACAACTTCAAATTCAATTTTCTTACAAAACATTTCAAGTCAACTAAAGTCTTGACCAAATTACATCTTGAAGTAGGAACAAATGAGTACCCAAATGCTAAAAGCTCAATCAAACTTGAATCTACTTGAAAAGTAGAAAAATTATATATAGTGAAGTCGCCCTTAGCATTAGTCAAAATCTTTAAGTCACCCAAAGAATTGGAAATAGGGGGAACACTTAGGTTTATTTCCGGTTGTTCCAGTTCCTCTTCGGAAAGGGACGAGAGTTCATTTTCCCTAAAAAATGATCCGATGAAAGGCTTTCCCTTTTGTTGTTATTATTATAAGATTGGTTACTTCTGGTGTTATGAATTTTAGGTCTCGTGCTCCGCTGAGGTACATCAGTCCCTGAATCAACTTCCACATTACCCTGGGCTTCTACACCTGGTTCCCCAGGATAATTGGTCTCGTTTAAGTCATCCCCCTGGGTGTTACCTTGGGTTGTATTAATAGTAACAGATAACCTAGGGTAAGCTGAATTATTAGAATAACTCAGTCTGTCCCTAATTAGCTTTTTATTTTTGTTAGCTTTGAATTTCTCCAACAACCCATCAATACTCGAAAAAATTCGAGAGTAGTCATATTTGTACCTGTCAAAGTTCAAATTTTGCTTCAGGTTACTATCCAAGTTGTTAACTTCATCAATGAGAAGGACAATTTGAATGTTATAATGTTTAATAATCAAGTCCAATAGTTGGCTCCCTTGATTTTCAAAAAATAAAACCAAATCTGTACAAAAGTCTGTACTATTAAACAAACTTGTAGGGCAAAATGTAGAACGTAGACCTTTTGGGATAATCTTTTCTTTTAAGCACTGCTGAAAATAAGCAACTTCAAGTTGAAGCTTTTTCAATTTCAGCAGTTTAGCATCAAAAGTTTTAAGTGAAGCTGTAATAGAAATGTCGTTATTCATGGTGTCTTGTAGCCCCCTAGCCGGTTGCTCCTGATCATCACAAAATAAGAAATGGTTGGTATTGTGGATCCAAACACCACAATTAGGAACCCCAATAAGCCCTGGGGGCATCGGTAACCTAGATGTCGTAGGTGGTAGACCATTCGACAGTGTAGTAGACCTATTAGGTGCAGTATCTTCTGCAAGCAATGGTGTGCCTTGGCTATTAAAACGCTGTCCTGGTGGTATAGAAAACGTGCTCGTTTCCGAGCCCGTTTCAGTCATGTTAACAGGCAGTCCAGTCTGAGACCCTTGAGGCAATAAGATCTGAGGACCTGCTTCAGTAATATGTGCTTTAAATCCAGCACTAACGCGTTTATCAAGCGCGTCAAGTTTACTAGTAAAACCATCCATTCTTGATGTTAACATACGAATTAAAGTTGCCAACTCACATGATTCTTCTTTCTCGTTGTTACTTCTTGAAGAAAAAATCACTGGACTAGCAGGACTCGCAGGGCTGCTACACGCCATACTTCCGAAAAGTACAAACAGGAAACCAAGAATGAAAACACAAAGCAGGCACCTTGGAGTCGATAGTCCAAACCTCTGGTACAGTGTACTCTTAAAGACGTGTTTTAAAAGGGCTTTGATGTATTTTTAAAACTAATCTCTGAAGAAGCTGTAGCTGTGGCTCCAGCGAAAATGCCAGTTTTTTGTTGTCTATTAAAATCTTGCGTTAAGGAATTTAACGTTTTAGCTCTCATTCTTTAGTTATTATGTTTGCTGTTGAGTCTTGGTGAACTATTTACCACAGGAACACAACCTTCTTAAACATCATATTTAAGAGTACACTGTACCAGAGGTTTGGACTATCGACTCCAAGGTGCCTGCTTTGTGTTTTCGTTCTTGGTTTCCTCTTTGTCTAACTGTGCCATGGCGGTTTTTGTTCCTGATTCCGCTTCTTTGTTAATGTACTGCACATGTGCATGGGACTTTTTTTTTTTAGAAAAGAAAAAATGCTGTAACCTCCGCACAGTTTAGAGGTAAAAGAGAGATGGGAAAATACTAGGAAAATCAGGTATCTTTCTTTAGTTTTGTAGAATGTATCTGATTTTTCTTGTATTTTTCTCTGCTCTCATAAGTGCCTCTACACCTCTTATTTTAAAAAATGTGGACAAAGCTATAAATAAAGGAGGGGACATGTAATGTTGCTCTCATAAACTTAAAGTTTTGTGAAAGATTTGCATTGTTTACAGAAAATAAAGTCTGAAACTGAAATCCATGTCATTATTTAGTGACTTGGTTACTCAGTGATTTTTGGAATTTATGAGGAATAAAGTCACTAAATAATGACACTCATTTCAGTTTCAGAACTTCTTTACTTCAAACTAATGCATGCCTACGGGTCCCTATTAATTATTTGAACTTTTCAAAGTGAGAATGTCATGTGGCTGACACCATATGATTGAACTTTGAAAAGTTCGAAAGTTAAAAGCAACGGCTCCATATTGAGCAGAATGGGAAAATTTCCATTTTCTACACTGAAGTGCGATCTCGGAGTTGGTATATTTAAGTAGGGGGGTGTCAGGGGTGCAGGGGAGCTTGCCCCCTGCTCAAAGTGTTCAGGTAAGTTTTTTTTTTTTATTATATTACATTTTTGAAGTTTCATATTTCGCTCATATGTTGTCGAGCATATGAGATTCGAAGTTTTGAAACTTCGAATATATAATATAGACCCCGTGTCTACACATAGCAGTGGATAAAAAAAGTCTGGCCGCTCAAAGATACTTTAGCGGACAGACTTTTACCATTGGTATATTGTCGTTTTACAGCAGGCACACTGGTTGGTCTGACCAATCAGCGTGCTTGTTTTTGAATGTTAATGGCCAGTCATTGTATAATAAGAAATAGCCAATGGTCAAGCACCTATTTGCACTAACAACATAGGGGAAGACTTACTATGGCTTACTATTAGCTTTTCCAAAAAAAAAGCATTTTGGTTTCATAACTAGTCCAGAATAAGATCATGAAACAGCAAATGGACACAGAAGAATATGAAAGAAAATCCATAAAGGATCAGGAATTATGTATCAACAAAATTATGCAACTGCTAGCTGTTGGCATGTAACTGGTTCTGTTGCTCTTAGTGTGAATCTAAATTGAAATGATTCTTAAACTATCAATTAATTGCTTCCTGGAAGAGTTTTTTGATAGAGATGGAAACAGTAAAGGTATTGCTTATCTAATAAAGCAGACTTTATACTCTGTACTCTGTCCTAGTCCCTATATATATAAACATTTATAGATAAATATATATATATATATATATATATATATATATATATATATATATAATTTTAAAGTCTGTAAAAAGTATTATATGTGTGCAAAAACACCAGTCCTTCTACTCCCCATCTTAATTACATTTGCTATCTGCCTCTCTGCATCTACCTTACTAAACTGAATGTAGTAACTGTAGTAATCTGTGCCACCCACAGGACTACAGTCATGACATATGGGTCCTTCATTAACTAATGTAAATTATTTTTCACCCAGTCTACATTGTAGTGTAGGCATTGCAGTGTAGGCAACAAGGTAAGGCAAAAGAAAACTGGTGATGATGCACATGAGAAGGATACAATGACATTATTGCAGTAATGCACGCAGGATTTTTTTGACTGCCTGCAAATCTGCAGGAGCCTTCCAAGGCACACGATAATGCAAGTCTTAAATGGCATGCTTCCTGAGTATCTTCAGAAGAAGGCAAATAGGGTAAGCATATCCAAATAGAGGCTAAGCATATCCAGATACATAATACAGGAATACTGAAACACAGCCATTCAGTCACTACATTAGCATCAACAGTTAACCCTGCATTACCTGCACTGTTAGAAGTACATCATTTTGGTTATTCTCACCACACTCCGCCAGTGTTACTAGCCTTCCTGTTTTGCTTCATCTGTTATCAGCAAAGCTTGTATTACATGAATAAATGCCATAATGCTCGTCACACTATTACGTTTTAGATTACTTTAAATGTATTTACTGGGGTTTTTTTTTGCTTTAATTAAGAGTTTATGTAAATGATTCTTTATTAGAAAATAATACTTAATGCTCTTTCAGATAAATGAATTGAATGGTCTCTAGTTTATTACCCAAGTATTCAGAACTAAAGCAATATACATAATTTTGCAGCCTGCCTATGGAATGCTGGGAGAGATCAGTTTGCATAGTATCAGCATGTCCCTATGTAGATAAGGTCAGATATTTATGCAGTGATAATTTAACTACTATCTGAATAACATTTTGACAATTGTTTTAATATTTTCAACATATGGGTCCACTATCAAAAGTCAGTGTCATAACTAAACAAAGTCAAACTGAATGAGTGAAAATCATTGAACAAGACACCTACCAAAACCCAAAAACTTTGGTTGACAATATAATCAAACTATTTTATTGAGGAAGCAAGCCCTGCCACCATCTTGCAATGTGGAGGACATTGTTTTCTACACTCAGGTTACCTCTGTGTTTTAGCTCCACTGCTGCATAACAATAGTGAAAAGAGAAATAATTTGCAATAATGGAGAAAAAACTGCTCAGTCCAGCAGCCTGAAGAGTTTTATATACAAAACCATGGAATGTATCTTAATTGATCAAATTATTTATGATATCAATAGTCTTAGACTTGATCTCCAGCAGTATGATTTTGTCAAGGGTAGATCTTGTCTCATAGGTTCATAGGTGTTTACTTGGCTAACAACCACAAGGGCTTTTTTTTTAAGCCTAGCCATGCATCCTAAATCTTTGACCAGTTCTGGTACCCTTGATAAATGTAAGAAGGGGCCAGAGAGATGAAAAATGTATAGGCTGCCTGTATCCATTAGAGACATAGGTGCCAAACCATGAATCTCCTGTTCCCCATCCAATTGTCCAAGTTACACTTGAATTGTGTTGGGGGGAGCTCTGCATCACATGCATGGGGTGCCTGTTCCAGAAATGGGGTAGTGTCTGGGAGACACACCTATCTCTCCAGCAGGTCCTATTTATATCACAGGCAAGGTCTAAGTCTTTAGAATGGGTAATTCTGGTGTTCATAGGTTCATAGCTTCATAGGTAGGTACTAGGCTATTGGCCCTAGGGCCTATATAAGCCTAGTCAAATGGTACCCTGGGTGAATTTCCTATCTCCCTTCCAGTTATCAAGATTTTTCTTGAAGAGTGCTAATGAGGACCTTTGTTTGATATAGATAGGTAGTTTGTTCCAGAGTATGGGAAGTCTCTGGGACAGGAATCTATCCCTCCAGCATGTTCTGTTTATTGTGGTGACAAGGTTTAGGTCCCTAGAGCATGTAGCTCGGAGGGATTGGGATTTCTTTACGTGGAGCATGTCCAACAGCTCTGGGTTTGACATAGCTTTGTATGTTAAGCAGAACAGAGTAAAGCTGGAGTTTTTTGACATGGTCTGCATAGGGCATCTGATTGAGGCCAGTAATCCTCTTTGTGAGGTATTTCTGTGGCCTTTCCAGTTGTTGTAGATGTCTTGTGAGATACATACCAAAAGGGGCATTGTACTCTATAATGGGTCTAATGAGTGATGATTAGAGGGGAACAATGACCTCTTTTTTCCTGGATGAGAAACCTTTTGTGATGAGGTGTGCCACGTAGAAGGATTTCTTGAGTACTGTGGCAATGTGATTATCAAAGGAGAGACTACTGTCCACCTGTGTCCCAAGGTCTCTTATCACACTTTCAGTGTTAAGTAGACTACCGCCTATGTGGTAGTTCATGGGTGCAGAGTTTTTACCAAAAGGGATGACAATGCACTTTTTGGCATTGAGCTTGAGGCCATGGCTTTGACACCAGGCATCTGTCTCAGTGAGGCCATTTTGTAGGATGTCCACATTATTAGGAGTTTTGATTATGGCTCCTAGTTTGCAGTCATCTGCGAACTTTGTTAGCCAAAGATCTTCTGTGTTAGCCTGTACTTCAGAGAAGTAGATACCAAACAGGAGAGGACCCAGGGCTGAACCCTGTGGTACTCCACTTGTCACTGGTCTGAAGTCGGATTTGGAGTCTGCTACTTTCACAGTGTGGGTTCTGTCAGTGAGCCAGTTGGCAACCCATCTTGTGACATAGGGATTTATACCTAGTTTAGTGAGTTTATCTATAATTCCAGAGAGGGAGATGGTGTCAAAAGCCTTGACAAGATCTAGATAGGCTGTGTGAACCATCTTACCCTCATCTACGGCTTTGGTGACCACTTCAAAGAAATCTATCAGGTTTAGGAGACATGATCTGCCTTTTACAAACCTGAACTGGGTAGAGTCCAGAGTTTGGAGATTACCAATGTCATTGTTTATAAGTTCCATGATGATACTTTCCATAGCCTTGTAGACCAGGCTTGTCAGGCTAATGGGGCAGTAGATCCTGGGATCCATGGTGGCTCCCCCTTTGTGGAGTGGGATAACCGTTGCTGTGCACCATTCAGTGGGAACAAAGCCTGAGGTGAGGCTATGATTGAGCATGGTACTTAGGTGGGGTGCCAGTCCATTCTGTAGTTCATGTATGGATGCTGTGTTCTTGGCTTTGGAGAGTGTGTTTTTTACCTGTGCAGCCATGACTACAGGAACTTTGCATTCTTCCGGTATAGAGATGGGCCCTTTAGGGGAATTGAGAGGGGTAAATTTAGCACTGAACCTATCTGCCAGGATGTTGGCAATATCAGTTGGTTCTGTATATTTAGTGCCATTGTGCTGTAATTCAGAGCAGATCTGAGTGTTGCCATTGAGATTCTTGACATAGCTATAGAATGCTTTGTGGTGGTCTTTAGAATCAGTGGCGATTTTGTTTTCATAACTAGCTTTCGAGGATTTTATGAGGGATCTCAGCTTCTTACTGAGGCTGATGATGGAGTTCCTCCAATCATGGGATTTTACTCTTTTTTGCAACAGTTTCTTTCTTCTGTTGTAGTTTGTTTATAGCAGGGGACCACCAGATTGGCTTCTTTTTTTTTGGAGGATAGCATCTTGGTTCTGTTAGGGATTGCACGATCCATGCACTCGTGTAAGTGCTTAAAAAGTGCAAGTGTATAGGATTCAGCAGTCATACCTCTATTGTCCATCAGCATGGGTGTCGTGAAGTTTGCTACTTCTGTCTTAAGAAGTGTGAAGTTGGCTTTGGAGAAATATTTTTATGGTGGTTTCCCTAATGGGGGGTGAGAGTGGGATGTGGATGTCTAGGTGATTTACTTGTGATCGGATTTGACCAACAAAGAATTGACCTCTTGTGTGGAACACCGGTTGCCCATGTTGGTAATTACCAGGTCTAGGATATTGCTGCCCCTGGTGGGGGTGTGGATAAGTTGATCCAAGGCATCGGAATTTATAAATTCCAGAAAATGTTGAGCACAAGAGTTGGTACATGAGTAGTTTTCCCAGTTAATGGTGGGGTAGTTGAAATCACCCACTATTAGGGTGTTAGGTTGTACCTTAATATTTTCCAGTGTATCAAGAAATGAGGAGTGGGAATCCTGGGGCATGGTGGGGGATCTTTAGCAAGCTACAGTTTGGATTGCGGTCTTGCCCAGAGTTTGATGCACTTGGATAATCTCGGATGTATTATGCTGAGCAACTAGCCTGGAGGTGTGGATATCCTTAATGAATATGGACACGCCTCCGCCTTTAGTGCTTCGGTCCAGGTTAGATGGCCGAAAGGTGTGGTATGAATTTCAGCCTGGTAATGCAGGGGTGCTCTCTGGAGCCTTGAACCGGGTCTCTGTCACTGCACAGATGTCGATGTTCTCCATTTTAAGGAGTGCCTCGAGTGAGTGCATTTTGAGGTTTAGACTTCTAGCATTAAGTAGCATTCCCCTCAGATTTTGCTAACTTGTACCTGTTATGGTGGTGAATTTGTCATTTGTATCTTGCCTAAAAAAGGCACTATAGGGGTGGCAAGAACCTTAGCCAGTATCCGGAATCCCAAGGGCGACAGGTGCAGGCCATCTCTGGCAAAGCATTGTGGTTTGTCGATCATGTCATCCCAGGCAGACAGTTACTGGAGCCCCTTAGAATGACACCAGAAGCTTAGCCAATTGTTGTTTGTTTTGTGGATATGCAGGAGGTCCACCAGAATGGGGTCTGACAATGCCCTGTATGTCAGGCATAGATCTCCCCTTAACAGCCTCTAGGAGACAGAATACAGGGATAGAGTCCTGAAGTGATCTGCATAGGACTTGTTAAATATGCCCTGTATTCTTTTAGTAAGGAACCTCTGTGGACATTCCAATTGTTGGATATGCCTGCTTAGGTACATAATAAAGGGGGCATTGTACTCAATGATAGATCTGATGAATGTCAAATATAGTGGAACAATGACTTCCTTGGACCTAGATGCCATACCTGATAGATGCTGAACATTTCTTCACTACTGTAGACAAGTGATGGTCAAAGGCTAGATTATGGTCTGTGTGTGTCCCTAAGTCCATAACTACTGGGTCATTTTTAAGGAGTGGGTTGTCAATATGATAGTTACAAGGGGAAGATGACTTCCCAAAGGATACCATTATACACTTTCTTGCATTTAGTTTTAGTCCATGGCTCTGACACCAATTGTATGTCTGTGTCAGCCCTTACTGGAGATCATTTGTGTTGGTGTGGGATTCAATAACAGCTACTAATTTGCAATCACCTGCAAATTTCATCAACCAGAGGCTATTGACATTGACCTTGCCTTCAAAGAATTACATGCCAAAAAGGAGAGGTCCAAGGAATGATCCCTGAGGGAATCCACTTCTGACTGGCCTCTTTGTATAGATAGACTCCCCAGTTCTAACTTCCAGAGTCCTGCCTTTGAGCCAGTTGGTTATGCATTGGGTGACATCAGGGTCTGTACCTAACCTCGTGAATATGTCAACATTGCCTAAGTGGGGTATTATGTCAAATGCCTTGACCAGGTAAAAGTAGACAGTGTAAACCATTTCATCCTCATCCATTGCGTTGGTGCCCTTATCAAAGAAGTTCACCAGGTTGAGTAGACATGACCTGCCCTTGTTGAAACCAAACTGGGTTGGATCCAGTGTCCCGAGGTTTGCTATATCATTATTTATCATTTCTGTGATAATTTTTTCCATGGCTTTGTATATAAGACTAGTGAGACTTATGGGTCTGTAGTTTCCATGCTATAGCTGGCCCACCTTTGTGCAGAGGGATGACTGTTGCTGTTCTCCATTCATGTGCCATAAAACCTGTTTGGAGGGTACAGTTAAATAGCAATTCCTGATAGCCTGTTAGGTCATGTTTCATGCTATTTAGAAGGCATCCTGAGATATTGTCTGGGCCCATTGATGCAGTGTTCTTGGCCTTAGAGAGAGCATTAAGGACCCGTTCCCTAGTGAAAGCAGGGGGAGTTATATTTGATGGTACTACCTGAGAGAAGACTGAGGGGGAGAAAGGGGTAAAGCTGGAGCTGAATTTGTCATCCAGTAGATTTGCTAAATCTTCTTGCTCAGTATAGATGGCTCCATTAACAATGAGCTCTGCACACAATTGTGCATTCCCTTTGAGGTTGTGGACATAGCTAAGAAATACCTTATCATTGTCCTTGGTTTGGGAGGCAAAATTTACCTCAAATCTGGCTTTTTTTTAGACTTTATTTGTCCTCTGAGTTATTTGTTTAGTTTGATGAGAATGCTTTTATCCTGATGGGTGGTACAGCTTCTAATTTTTGCCATCATTTTCTTCCCTCAGTTATGCAGCCAATTGATTTTGTGATTCCACCAGGGTGGCTTCTTTTTGAGTTAGTTCTGCACTTCTTCCTGGTAAGTACAGCTGCCTCAATGCAGCTATTAGCATCCTTGTATAGGGTTTCTGTGAACTGTTCTGTATAGTCACCAGTGTTCTCATGGTTTATGGAGGCTTGTCATTTTCCCAGGTTATCACTTAATAGCAGGAAGTTAACCTTAGAGTAGTTCTTGAATATTTCAGGGTTAGCTAGGGTTCCAGTTTTTATTTTTATTTCAAAGGAGACCATTTTGTGGTCTGACCTTACCAGGGAATACATTACACTAGAGGTTGTGCAGCACTCTGCTATATTAGTTAGGACAAGATCCAGTATGGTTGCATCCCTGGTTGGTGTACTGACAATCTGGTCTAGAGAGTTTGTGTATAAAAAATCCAGGAATCTCTATGCCTGTATGTTTGGTGTCATATAGGATTCCCAGTTAACAGTGTGGTAATTAAAGTCTCCCATGAATATGGTATTGGGTTGGATGGTGAGTGTTTCCAATATGTTTAAATACATGCTATGTGTTTCCTGGGTTATAGAGGGAGACCTATAGCTTGCATGGAAGTAGTACTGGATTTTGCCTTGGGTGATTTGAACATGTAGAAGCTCAAGTGCATTATTCTGTTTGACCAGCCTTGAGGTATAGATATTTCTAAGGTAAATTGAAATGCTTCCACCTTTAGTCTCTGTGTAGTAGCTGGTCTAAATGTGTGGAAGGCATTATAACCTTGCACTGTCAGTGTACTCTCAGCAGCTTTAAACCATGTCTCAGAAATTGCACAGATGTTAGCATTCTCTGTGGAGGAAGAGCTTCTAGCTAGTAGAGATTTTTGTTTAGAACTCTAGCACTGAGCAGTAATTTCAGTTTGCCATTGCATAAAAGAGGCAATATAGGGGGAAGACAATATTTTAGCTAATATAAAGCCTAGAGGGAGAGGTGCAGACTATCCCTGGAAAAGCAGCGTGGTCTGTTGGCCATCTTCCTCCATGCTGATAAATATTGCAGCTCTTTAGAAAGACACCAAGAACTAAGCCAATTATTAAAGTCAGTCATTTTTGCATCATACTTGGAGAAGATAAAATGTTGCTCAATGCTAACCTCATACCAGCCTGGGAAACATATTCCAAGAGCTCCATGATGTGTCTATTCATATAGTCCAGGGAGTATGCCTCAGGTCATTTACACCCAAGCAGACTATGACTGAGTGTGTGCATAGAGTGGAAGATCCTGGCCCCTGATAAGCGACTGACCGTAACTTTTTCCTTACTCAGTCTGGTGAAAGGAACATCAGTGTGCCTCGCAATGGAGTCTCCAATGAAAAGAATGCTGGATTGTGTGGTGGCTTGCCTTATGGGCTTAGAACTAGAGGCTCCATGAGATGTGGCTGTATGTGTTCATAGGTGTTTACTAGGCTAATAACCACAAGGACATTTTTAAGCCTAGCCATGCATTCCAAATCTCTGACAAGTGCTGGTACCCTTGATAAGTCTAAGCAGGGGCTTGGGAGATGAAACATTTATACAGGGGCCTGGGAGATGAACCATTTACAGATTGCCTGTGTCCTTTAGAGCCATAGGTGCCAAACCAAGGATGAATTTCCTGTTCCCCATCCAATTGTCCAGGTTGCACTTGAACTAGGTTAGGGAGGCATTGACGTGGGTGTTGTTTTGAAAGCATGTATTTAGGGCTGATGAGAGTATTTGTTATGTGTACTTCATCTAGGAGGTCTTTGGGGTTTAGGATTCTTACATTTAAGTGCCTCAGCATATGTAGGTCTATATATCTGCTTAGAATTGTGTATGATGGGTGCAGTGTGTGTACTACTGACGACCTTATTGACATTAGGAATACTTTTATGTGAGAGCTTTGCCTCCAGTGACATTATGTAAATACATCACTCACATACCATTTCAGTTTGTTTGAGAATTAAATGGTTGTCAGTAAACATGAGGCAATTTCTACATTGCCTCAGGATGCCCATATCCACCAAGATGGTAATGGAATATAAAGCAGTGTCAGGAGTATCCTGTTTGCAACTCTGGGGTAATGCTTGCTACTGCAAACTAATTGTCCTGTGTGGAACTAGGTATTGGTAAAACTTCAATCATGCTTTTACAGGAAAAATGCCACTCACGGTGTCTTTGTCTATGCAGCCACTGTCAAACACTTGAGGCAAAACTAATAAGTAGATCCAGATAATTTATGGATAAAGTATTTAGGCAGATATTCTAAAAATAGAAACAAATCAAGCAGCACTTACTGAGAACAAAGAATTAGCTTGTCAAGAATGATGAAAAGAGGGGAGTTGCATGAATGGCTACTACCTGGATATTACTAGTGCTGGTCTCACCACAGCTTCACTCTGCATGGATACAATGCTCCTTTGCTTCTTCTCTCACTGGAAGCAAAACATCAGCACCAATACCAAGATGAGAAGCAGGTCACAGCATGTTTGGTGATCCACAGTTTTGTCTCAGATGATGCAAGGGTCTGTAGGCTTGTTGTAGCTTTTTCCTGGTAGATGCCTTAAATAGCAACCAGACCAATTAGGAACATCAAGCACAGACACTTACTGTCCAACCAGAAACAGTCATAAATCAATGTACTCTGCTCCTTCTCTCACCAGGAGCAAAATATAAGCAGAGATTCCAAGCTGGCACCTATGAAGCAGTTATTAGGCTTTCCAGTGATCAGTAGTCTCCAGAAAATAATGTCACTGTGCTCCTTCTCTCATCAGGAGCAAACCAGAAGCAGTAATCCCAAGATGACTACTGAGAGTCAGAATGTGGGATCTCCAATAATTCGTGTCTTGGAGTAGATGTTGCAGATTTTAAATGTAAGATGGGAAATGGGTAAATTTCCTAACACCTGCAGTGTTCACTAAGCAGTTAGATATGAAAGAGGAGAACATTTAAGCTTTAGCTGTCTAAGTGGGGAGCCAATAAAAGAGCAAGATAGATTCGAACAGGGTGGGCACTTTGCATTCTGGTTCTATGGAATACAGCAGAATAGCCAATAAATTTAAATAGTTGAAGGGGACTGATTTCACAAAATGATAATTTTATGCTTACGCACAACAGCCAATGAAAGTGGAGAGGGAAGGAGATTTGTGATCAAATTAACATAAGGGCAGGCAACTATAATCACAGATGAGTTTAAAACCACAACGGAGCCAAGGTGGGAGAGTGGGAAAAATGTCATTTCCATGTGATTCGCAAGAGGCAATGCTGCCATTTCTTTCCTAGCTTAAATATGCAATTAAAAGCAAAATACAAGTAAAACACAGTGTAAAGAAAACAAATCACAATATACAAAACAGAAGAAGGCAATAAAGTAATACATAATACAAGAAAGCAAACGCAAACAAACATTTCCCTCAAAGCAATTTTGGCAGAGATTGAGTGAGCTTTTCCAGTAAAGCCTTGAAATGCTTTATTTTACCTCTTAAATAGAAGGTTAAGTTCCTAGTTCCACCCTCAGTTCACCGATAATTAACCTTAACTGACATGTTCTAATTTCTGTGTGACTCACAAGAGACACAGCTGTGGTCTTTTTCCTAGTTTAAATCTGAAATTAAAAGCAGAATACAAGTAAAATACAGTGTAAATAAAACAAATCACAATATGCAAAATAGAAGAAGGTAATAAAGTAATACAAAATACAAGAAACCAAAAGCAAACTAATTTTGCCGCACAGCAAGTTGTGGCAGAGTCTGGGTGAGCTTTTCCAGACTCTGCCACTTTAATCTTGTCAATTTCTTTGAGTGATTGCTAAGGCTGGACACTGTTTACAAACTGTATACACATAGTACCATGACCTTGCCAAGGTACTTAATACCATACTACATCCAAATACAACATACACATTGAAGGAGCTCTAACTTTACCCATATGTGGTTTGGTGTATACCCAACTGCCTTAGAGACAGGCGTCATGCACTAAGACTAGGTGTATGCCCTCTGAGAGTATAAGAATGCCCAGTGGACTTCAACAAGGATCTGTGCTAAGACCCCTTGCTATTTAGTATCTGCTTCTCGGATCTCTGCTTATGAAATGAGGAACTTTGGTTAACAAAGTTCTCAATGATTGTATGCCATGAATCATCATTAAGTCCCCTTGTCAGTAGCTGGTGTACTAAAAATAGGCTCAAGCTCAATGTCAAAAAGTGTAACATAGTAGCATTTGGTCAGCACCTCTTAGTGCCTGCTTATAGTATAGATAACACATCACTTCAAAATGAAAAGGTCATGAGAGACCTGGGCACATAGGTGGACAGCTCCCTTCTATTTCACCATCATGTTACAAACATGCTTAGGAAATCTTTTAACTTTACTCAGCTCATAGCAAAAGGTATTTCATCCAGATCAAAAGACATCCTTACCTCCTTGTACTCTGGTTTGATTAGACCCATCACTGAGTACAATACCCCAATCTGAGCAAATCAAACAATTGAAAAGACCCCCAGAGGTTTGTATCTAAAAAGATCAAGGGCCTAAATGAGATGAATTACAACTGAAGACTGCAGGCTTTATCCCTGTACTTAGTGTCACATGGAATCCTTAAGGGAAATCTGTGTCTTGCGTATAGGCCTATACGGGATCCAGTAATCCAATAACTCTTATACCTCAATAAATCAAGCAGTTCAGCTAAGACTAGGGCCAGAGATCTAAATGTACTCTAACAAATAAATAAGATTAGCAAGAAGGATAGATTTGTCATGCAGCACATACCCCTCCTTCTCCAATTTAAACAGTGTGGCACACTGTCTTCCACTGAAAAGAAGCTGGGCATCTGGACAGACATTCATAAATTTACTCTTGGTATGACTGACCTGGCCCACCTTGAAATGAGAGGGTGGGTACTGGTAAGGCAGAAATTATTCTTTTACCTTGTAACTCCTATGATCCTCATACTGCAGTCTCATGGTATACCTGAATAATCTAAAAACAATTGGGGACAAGTGAATTCAGTGATTTGGGATTGGGGAGATTGCATTCCACAAAATGTCATTCATTAAAGGATACCTCTCCCTGTAGAAACACACACAACTACACTGTCTATATATCTTAATCTCTGATGATGGAAGTAGCATGTGTATATCAGCAGTGTTCTACCATGGTTGTAATTAATTTAGTTGCGATCTTCAGATCAGTTAACACGAGGATGAATGACAGATAATATGTCTAACCTAACTGCCACCAAATGTTTAACTTTAGCAGGGACATATATAACTGTATATGTAAAGATATTACAAGCGTTACAACACTTTGCTTCACATGCCATCAGATTTTGTAATGTGAGACATTTTTAGAACTGCATACAAGATAATGGGAGGAGAATAAGATGTATTGACATCATTATATGACATAATTTCCAATGAAAGTAGGAAAAGTTATATAATCAGAGAACAAGATGACAAGATGAGGTGATTATTACACCTATTACTTTGTAAAGTACTGCTGAGAAAAAAAAGGACTGCTCAGTACTCAAGGTACTATAATCAGAGGTTGCCCTGGACATGTGATGAATAGCTGTGTCAGGACAAATGGCATTTTCCACTGGTGTTTTCCAAAGATATAGAGGAGTATAGACAGCTAAGTGAGTCTAACAGTTTTCATGTCTGATGCTTTGTACCATACCTGTCTCAAATAATATGTCCTCCTGACCTGATGAAGGAGACATTCAATGCTAATTGAGTTCATCACAGAAAGCATACCTTACAGTAATTTGCTTTTTGGGGGGAGTGAAGGTCATGCAACATAAATGTATTTTTCCAGTTATCTTCTTCATTTAAAATATCATCTTTGGATTTCAGGGTAATCTTAATACTGTATCCATCCACAAGCCCCTTTCCCGTTTTTTTCACATGGGGTTGGGGTGTCACTTCAGCAATGACAATCATCTAGAGCCAAGGATATTTATTCATTATTAATCATTCATTTACTTATTTCCATTTTTTTTTTGGCATGGTCTGACTGAGCATGGCACCCATTTCACCAAGGACCTGGAGAGAATAGCTCTACAAACAAGAGATTTTACATTATATAGTATCTGAATATAATTGTGTGAATTTTATATTGCAGTACCCTTAGAAAATAAATTGATCCTAAAGAGTTTTACATTACTGTTACTGAAAAGCTTGATATTAATCTATAAAAAATAATAATGACGATTAATCGACAGCAAATAGAAGTCATAAGTGCTGTGTAGTACAAGGAGTGCCATTATTAAGCTCTAATTTTGGGAAAAGACAACCTTGTTAAGCACTTTGCTAACATAAGAAAGATATTTGGGAAAAAGACAACTTTGTTAAGTACCTTGCTAAGATAAGAAAGATATTTAACAAAGTTTTGTTAAGGACCTCTCATCACTTTTAAGCTCCAATCTTACCCTAAATCATTTACAGTGGCCTGTGTCACTCATCACAGCACAGCAGCAACAAGTTAATTCAGCTTTAAATGCTGTTGCACACTTCACACACAAGTATGGTGGAGTGAAGTCTCTGCTTTACATTTGGTTATGGTTTATATGTCAGTGCTAATAGCTTTACAGCTTTCAAAGCTGTAAAGTACTTTTAACTCCTACATTTATTTTTTTCTATAACTAAAGTACATCAGATTGTTATGCTCAGATAAACCTCATTTACTCCTGCACTTAAGACTTTGATCACCTACATATCTTTTCTTCATGTGGATAGCTTAATAATATATTTATTTTGTTTATTTGGCATTTGTTTACCGGGGTGGTCCGACTGGACTAAGCTGCCCATTTTCAGTGGAGGCCCAGTGAGAAAAGCTCCACATGTAAATTATACAATGAACACAGCAAAGTACAACTTAAGATATCTATAACAGGTTAGAAAGAAAGAACAAGAGTAACATTTTAAGATATACGTGTGAGACAGGCACATTAATACAACATTAATATTGATTAAATTAAGGAACTCTGATTGTGAAACACAGGAAAAAAATAGTCCTGAGGATACTAGAAATATATAAAATTTAGTTAATAGAAGTCGGGTTAATATAGTTAAACTAATATTTCCAAAACAGCAGTGTGAAAGTAAGTAAAATTAATGACAATGTACAGAAGGTGTCATGCAAGTATATTCATAGTCATGTACTGTCGTACTCATATTGAGTACATTGTGCAGTTTATGTAGAAAATATTGCTGAGGTTATAGATGAGTAGATAGGAAAGATAGGGAAAGAATCAGAGGAAGATAAGATATGTGAAAAGAAATCTTGCAATATATAGCTATATATTACGGTATGCAGATGATTATAGGGGGGGCCAGGGTTGGATTGTGAAAATAGGAAGAATGGATGTATATAAAGAGTACAGTGTAGAGGGAATGGAGCTGGAAAAATAAATCTGTTCATCCTGGGGATGAGCAGGAGCATAGCCAGCTGTGATTTATTTTTTTTTCCATAATAAATTTTTATTGAAATATATTTTCCAAAAACATTACAAAAATACAATAAACATCATACACATAATACACTATAACTACTACAAACCATTTATGCAATATCTACATGAAATGCTTCCTATATTTAATATATTCCTAAAATCAGTATCATGCTAATATAATATTGAAGACCTTTTCCCATATTTTCGGGTTATTAATATTTTTGTTAGTTTGTTTCAGAAGTAATTTATGTGCTAGTATATGCTTTATAGCCACAAGCTTAAAATTATTCCATGATGTCTTATGTGGTTCTAGCCAATTTGTGGCTATATAGAGTTTCATCAGCAAAAAAATATTCATGCAAATAATAGTTTGCGATCTGGAAAGCTCTCTTGGAGGAATGTGTAGAATCATAAATTCCCATGACAGTGTAGAACTTTGATAACCCATCTTTTGCAGTTGTACTTTAAGAGAGTTCCAAAGTTTATATACGCATTTACAACTCCAGAACATATGAAGAAGATCCGCTGTTTGATCTGCACAGTATGGACAAATTGGAGAATCCCTAGGGTTAAATTTATGTAATCTAAGATGTGTGTAATATGCATTGTTCCAAATCATCAATTGCGTGTACATCAGTTTTTGAAAAGAAACTGATTTCCTAGTTATATCAATTGATTTTAATATCTGATTGTCTGTTACTGTTACTTTGTTTACCCAATACTCTGAAAGCAAAATTTTGTCCTGAAATTTCAAATCCTTAATTAATTTATATACAGTTACTATAAATTTAGTGTCTTGTTGGATAGCTTGCCACAATTCAGAGCACTTATCCACAAATCCGGCTGCAGGTTTAAAGTTCCTAAAGTAGCTCAAGGCAAGTTCTTTAACTTGTCTCATTATAACAATGTAACTTCTAGGTAGATTCATTTCCTGTCTAATTTGTAAAGCCGATAAGTCAAGTTTATTAAAAACATCAAATAGAGTCAGATTAAGTATTAATGGAAATTTGCTGAGATCGATCAGCTGATTATTTAGTTTAAAATTAGGATTCCTGTGGAAAGGTTGAAGAACCATTATATATTGCAATAAATCTACGGACTGAAATAAAGTTTGCAAAGATGAGACACAGGTTATTATGTGGTCCATGACCCCATATTTTATCAGACTAATTTTGTCCATAAAGGGCAATGCTTTAGGATTTATTTTCCTATCCAAAATATGCTTATGATTCAAGACCACCCAAGTTGGTATCCATTTTGTATTAGTTACATCATAATTAGCAATTCTTAAAATTTTATTAGCGTTTACAATCAAATAATATGCTTCAAAGTTTGGTAGCTCAAGCCCCCTCTTGTTTTAGGGGTCATTAATTTCTCATAAGATATTCTAGTTCTTTTTGGGTTCCAGATAAATTTAGCTAGATCTTTATGCATTTGTTTAAAAACTGTTTTTGAAATTGATAATTGGGCAGACCTAAATATGTATAACATTCGTGGTAGTATATTCATTTTCACTATTGATACTTTTGCTAAAACCGGTAGTTTTAAATTCTTCCATCTGTCACAATCAGCTATTATGTGTTCCCATACTCGTTTAACATTATTGCTATAAAAGTCCTTATTATCCGTAGAAGTTGATACCCAAATATTTAATATTTTCTTTACATGTTAACTTCCCCATCAGGGCCATTAATGAAAAAGGTTTTGGGGTTCTTAACGGGAAGATATTCGTTTTCTGTAAGTTAATTTTATAATTAGAAACTACTGAAAATTCGTTTATGAGCTTTAATATCTTTTCACTGTCCGAAATTGGGATTGTACAATAAATAATAAGATCATCGTGAATGCTGACATTAATATTTTATTCCTATAAATTATTGGTGCATTATGATACATATTTTGCTTGATATATAAAAATAGGGGTTCTAGATATAGGTTAAACAATAAGGGGGACATGGGACAACCCTGACGAGTACCATTTTTAATCTGTATTCTGTTAGAATAAGTCCTATTGATGTATAGCGTAGTGTATGGATTACTATATAATATTTGTAGTATCTGAATGAATTCTTGGGGCAAGTTAAAATAGGGTAACACATCAAACAAAAAATTTATGTCTACTCTATCAAATGCTTTCTGGGCATCTATTATAAGAGCATAGATATTAAAGTTGTTTTGTTTAGCATACGTCATCATATTATGCAGTGTAAGTGTGTTATCGCTGGTTTGTCTAGTTGCCATAAATCCAGCTTGTTCCTTAGAAATTAGATATATCAAAACCTTCTTTAGTCTCGATGCTATAATTGATGTTAAAATTTTCATATCCACATTCATTAGTGCTATTGGTCTGTAATTATCTGGGTTAAGGGGATCCGAATTGGTTTTATGTATGAAAATTGTTTTGACGCATTGAGGTGGGGGTCACTAATTTTATTTTTAGTTATATAATTAAATACATGAGACAATTCTTTTCCCAAACTATCAGCAAACTCTTTGTAAAATTCAGCTGTAATACCATCAGGCCCTGGCGACTTATGTACTTTCATATGTTGAATTGTATATACTATTTCTTCTTTAGAAATAGGTTTAATCAGGTCACTTTGCAGGCTCTCTTCTAATTCTGGAAAGTTAATTTTTTGCAGAAAACTTTTATTCTGGTTATGTAGAGACCTATCAGTTTGCCCCTCATACACCTTAGTATAGATTTTCCCAAAAACATCAACAATATCCTCAGTTTTAGAATATATTGTGTCGTTATACTGAATTTCCGAAATATATCCAGTTGTTTTTGATTGATTTATAATCCTTGCCAGTGCTTTTGACGGTATTTGAACATTATTAGCATATTTCACTAAACACCTATGTTCTTGAAGTGTTAATTTATTATTATGAAGCAAAAAGAGATCCCTTTGAAGCTTCAACATTTCCTCCTCAGTTTGAGCGTTAAAATTCTGAATCAGCTCATTATCAAGTTGTTTTATTCTTATTTCTAGTTTTTGAATATCACTATTATGAATTTTCTTATAATATGAGGCTTTTTGTATAAGAAACCCTCTAATTTGAGCTTTAGCTGTCGCCCATTCAATGTCAGGAGTATGTTTTTGGAGCTTCAAGCTATCTGTAAATTCTTTCAAATATTTTATAATTCCATCTGTTATCTCTTTTTTACTTAAAAGATTTGGGTTGAGTGACCAATTATAACCTCTATGCCTTCTTGTGTCTTTTAAATCTTTAGAAAATTTTAACGAAATTTTTGAGTGATCTGATAGATGGCAGTATGTATAACCACCACTGGTTCTAAATTCGTTAGTGCTTTAGATATCAAAAAGTAATCTATTCTAGCCCACATTTTGTGGCATGGTGAATTGAAGGTGTATTTATTTGCATTATTAATATCTTGTGAATAAGAAAAGGGGTCATATAATTGAAAATCTTCCTTAAAATCATTTAATGCTATCCCGGCCTGCTTATTAAATGCTCTCTGTGGACAAGACCTATCCAACTTTGGATTTTGATATGTATTCCAGTCCCCACCCACAACAAAATAATAACCATCATATTGTGTTAATATTGGATATAATGATGCTATGAAACTGTGTTGATCATTACATGGGGCATATATATTCAAAAGTAGGATAGGTTTATCAAATGCATTATCCGATAAAATCACATAACACCATCGCCCATTTGGATCCACTTTGGAGTCTAAAATCCTATCTTTGTATTGGGTTTTGATAATTATAGCCACTCCCGCACTGTTTGTCTTACCTTCTGATGTCACTAGCTCTCTAATCCAGTTCTTTGTTCTAATATCATTCCATTGTTCATTCATCAAATGTGTTTCCTGTAGAAATACAAACAGTGCTTTGTCCTGTAATAATAGGTGTAGCAACAGCTTTCTCTTCTTCAAGTTCTGGAGCCCTTTAACATTCCATGAGTTCAACTCCCACATTCACAGGTCTTGGTATCAAATAACAATATAAGAGGGGAATTATGAAATTGACATGTATTGACTGTACACTATATCTAATCTGGAAGCATTTCCTACATCCCGTCCCTAACCAGTGCTTACCCACTTTACCCCTGGACCAGGATTTATATAGGTCTTGTATAAGAGAAAATATAAACAAGGTTAAACACACCAACACATTGAAAAACTTCAGGTAATAACATTTAAAACATTTCCTAAACATACAACCTATATATTCTAGCATATCTACATCAAAGTCTAAACTACACATTCCCTACCAAACACAGCTACTTAACTACAGCTTTGGTTTAACTATTAGTTAAACAAATCTCATTTCTAAGGTTATTACTGTGTAAAGGAAAGTTTTAGTAGATTGGGTACTTATTTTATCCTACCTTAAGTATCTGTTTTGTTGCAATCATTATGTACATAAACTTTTACAGAAGAGAGGAGAGAAAAAGAAAAAAAAAAAATACATCCTACATTTTAGATCTGTACCCTACACAGTGCCTGCCACTCACTGCATATAGTAAAAAACAATTTTGGTTCACACCTATAAAAGAAGAAAAAAACAGTAAAAGTACATGTTATTATGTGCTTTAAGTACATACTGTAATGTTATTTAGTTATAAAAAGAACATTAACATATTATTTTCAGTTCTCTTTGTCTTCTCAAGCCAGGAAACCATCAGAAATACTCACGACAAGGGACCTCTTTCACAGCAGGACCACAAGAAGTATTACATCCAAATCTATACTCTCAGTTGAAATCCAGGCATTTCATGTTTAACACACAATGGAAATAGACCTTGGAGGCCATAAAAGTCTGGAAACCAGACAGCAGACCCTCAGATTAGCATAAACAAACAGTTTTATTGCTTTTTCAGAGGCCTGAACAGTTTAGTGAAGAAACAAAGGATTAGAAAAGCCTTGAGGTAAAATACATGCTGGATCTGACTACAGGAACATGCCAGTCTCAGTTGAAGTTCTTTTCAGCCCTCTGATGCAGGTAGAACTTTAAAAACTTTCAGAAACACTTCTTTTGCCTGATTTTTATTGGAAACAGAATATTTAGTGCCATCCACCATAAATGTAAGCATATTGGGGTATTTCATCTGGAATTTAATTTGTTTATCAATCAGAAATTTACAGTAAGCAGATAAAGACTGTCTAGCCTGCCTTACTTGTAATGGTAAATCTTGAGCCAGAAATATTTTAACATTTTTCCACATAACATAGCCACCATTTTCTTTTTGCAGTAAACAGTATTTTGCTAACATCTTGAAAGTTCAATATCTTAACATATACAGGTCTAGGCATAGTAGAAGCTTATACCTCTCTCAGCGCTCTGTGTGCCCTTTCTGTTACAATCTGTTTCACCCCATCAGCATCATTTAACAGTATTTCAAATATTTGTGTTATGGCTGGTATTAGCTCTGCATACTGGATGTTTTGAGGGATTCCTCTTATAATAATATTATTTCTTCTAGACCTTGCTTCTAAATCAATAAGTTTATTTTGCATGGCTTGTACATCCACATCACATACCTTTGATTTTTTCTCCAGCATGTCAATTTTGTCCTCTATTTCAGAAATTCTGGTCTCAGTTTTGTCCATTCTCTGAAGCAATTGATTGCATAAAACTCCAAATGTTTGTATTTGTGAGGTCAAGTCCTTTAGAGCTTCCTGTATAGGTAGTAAAGCGTGTTTGATATCCTCCATGTTTAGTGGCTGATCAGTCCTGGATCTAGTTTCTGGTTTCTGTTGTTCCTGCTGTCTAGTAATCCTTTGTTTTTTTGCAGTTCCATCCTTTACTGGTGACTGTAGTTCTGACAACTTTGTCTTAGTAGTAGTTGTTTCCATGGTTCTTCCCTGTTGCAAGATTTTTCTTTCCCCAAGCAGAAAGGCAGAATAAAGAAAGCACACGGTCCTTCGTTTGTTTCTCTCTTCAGAGCAAAGTAATCACTTGTAATCCTGATGGATAAATACTTTTTTTTCCCACTTTTTTAACTGATTTTAGATTAGGTCAGTATAAATGCAACTTTTTATCATCAATTTGATGTTTAAACCTCCTGATATCCACTCAGATCACAGATTTTCCTCGGGTTAATTGAAGAGCTGCAGTTTAGCAGTGTTTACAGCATGGCAGCCATCTTTGAAGTCAAGCCAGCTGTGATTTAGATAAGACTTAAGCAGGTCTTTGAATTGGGTGGGTTAGGATTTTGAACTGGGTGGGTTACTGGTGTTAAGAATATTCTGTGGATGGCTTTCCAGGTTTTAGTCATGTGATTAGAGTAAACAGAATCCCCGGAGCTGTTGTTGGATTTTGAAACTTTTACCAGTAATTTATTAGACGATATCAGGGGTCTATTATTGTTGTAGGTTTGTACTAGGGTTTGGAGGGCTAGACATTTGTCAGGTTTATGTACTAAAGAGTGAATCATATAAGTTGGATGAAGGTTAAGATGTTGGGTAGCTCAAGCCATTTTAGTTGTATAGGTAAGTTTTAATGGCAGAAAAGGATTTGTGGGTGATTTCTTGAAGTTTTGACAGTGAGAGCACAGCACAGATGACAGTGAAGTCACCTGCATATTATATGATAGTGGCAAGGCTGGTTGTGGTATGAAGTTTGTTAGTGAAGATCGAGACCACAAGTGGACCTAGTATTCATCTTTGTGGGACTCCTACAGTTATGGGTAGTAGAGTAGAAAGATCATTTTATAGAGTATATAGACTGTTCAAATAACGTCTGTGTGTGCGCGTGTGTGCGCGTGTGTGTGTGTGTGTGTGTCTGTGTGTGTGTGTGTGTGTGTGTGTGTGTGTGTGTCTGTGTGTGTGTGTGTGTGTGTGTGTGTGTGTGTGTGTGTGTGTGTGTGTGTGTTTGTGTGTGTGTGTGTGTGTGTGTGTGTGCTGGATTTGTATAAAAGCTCTAAGGTATGTAATGCTTGCAAATATTTATATTAATGTATGAATGTTTCTCTCATTGTATGTCTTTCTTACCACTCTGACTTCAATTAGCCAGGCTGTGCCTGAAATTGGTTCACAGAGATCATTGCAGTTTAATAGTAAAAAACTTAAATAAAGAAGTAAATCATAACTTAGTTTTTTGTTTTGGTCTCCCCCTTGCACATCTTTCTTATTGGCCTAGTTCCCAGTGTCCCACAACCTTACTGGATATACCAACTAGTATCCTACCCCCCCGATATACTTGAGAACTGGTGTGGCCAGTCACAGATCCTAAGGGTGTCCTAAGGGTATCCCAGGAGCTCAGATATATTGCTTTCATCCAGGAAGGGATTCTTTATATGCCCCATTCATGCACTCTCATCTCTCACACCTCATAATTTGTAGTATTCCTAAAATACTACAACTTGATATACACCTTACCACATCAGTTATGTGTAAAAAGTAAATAAATAAATATTGAAGTACAGTACTTATTTGTACTTTTTGTGTTACTGATCTTACCCTGTTATGCCTCTTAACTTATCACTGTGAATTACTTAAAATTGCACTGCTAATAGTAATTGCTTTTTAATTGTAAACTAAACTGTTATGTATACTTAAACTGTCTGTAACTGGAGTTTCTCTCCTCAGGTCTCCACTGAAAAAGGGTCCTTGGACCAGCTGGACTAACACGATTAACAAATGTCAATAAATAAACTAATAATAAATAATAAATAAATGTCCCGTCCACTTCCCTTTCTCTGTCCCCCTGACTGATCAACCATGCCCAAGGACAGCTGTCCTCTATGGACCATACCTCCCCTTAGAGAACATCATAAACAACAAACAATATCCCACCCAGGATGGGCACATCTATCCATCTGTACCTCCCTGCTGCTCCATCAGTCACCCAAGCTGCTTAACCATAATCGGTGCTTTATTTGTCTACACCACTGAATGGCAATCATACCTAAGTTATTATAGGTTTTTGACATAGAAGCAAAGATTCACCTTGAGATCTGAGTGAAATAAAGCTCTTGAAGTGAATTTCTTGATTTCCTGGTTTGAATGTACAATAACTTAGTTATGATCAGAGATCAGATCATAATATATGTAATGCTATATGTTTACAAATACAGAGTATTATTAACAAATTAAAAATATAAATAAATAAATAAATATATATATATATATATATATATATATATATATATATATATATATATATATATATATATATATATATATATATATATATATATATATATATATAAAACAGCTGGATGAAAAAACATCATTAAAACATAATGTCCTAGCACTAGCACCTTGGTCAAAACTAATAGAGTAAGGTGTTGGCTCAAAGTAAGAAAATGCCAGAAAAGATAACCTTTAAGTAAAACAAGTTTATAAAAGAAGGAGAATACTAATTATAGAGGCATATAATAAGTTCGAGGTTGACTCAAATCTTTGAGGATAGGAAAAAAGGTCAGTTCATGAGAAAAAGGAGAATAATGTGAATACCAACTGTATTAGAAAGTAATGGAGTATTATAGTTACTGAAAGAAGGTATTATTATCAACTTACAATTAACATAGAAACAACATGGATAGAATGAGAATACCAACTGTATTAGAAAGTAATGGAGTATTATAGTTACTGAAAGAAGGTATTATTATTATTAACTTACAATTAACATAGAAACAACATGGATAGAATGAGAATACCAAATGTATTAGAAAGTAATGGAGTATTATAGTTACTGAAAGAAGGTATTATTATCAACTTACAATTAACATAGAAACAACATGGATAGAATGAGAATACCAACTGTATTAGAAAGTAATGGAGTATTATAGTTACTGAAAGAAGGTATTATTATCAACTTACAATTAACATAGAAACAACATGGATAGAATGAGAATACCAACTGTATTAGAAAGTAATGGAGAATTATAGTTATTGAAAGAAGGTATTATTATCAACTTACAATTAACATAGAAACAACATAGATAGAATGAGAATACCAACTGTATTAGAAAGTAACGGAGTATTATAGTTAAAGAAAGAAGGTATTATTATCAACTTACAATTAACATAGAAACAACATGGATAGAATGAGAATACCAACTGTATTAGAAAGTAATGGAGTATTATAGTTACTGAAAGAAGGTATTATTATCAACTTACAATTAACATAGAAACAACATGGATAGAATGAGAATACCAACTGTATTAGAAAGTAATGGAGTATTATAGTTAAAGAAAGAAGGTATTATTATCAACTTACAATTAACATAGAGGCAACATGGATATAATGAGAATACCAACTGTATTAGAAAGTAATGGAGTATTATAGTTACTGAAAGAAGGTATTATTATCAACTTACAATTAACATAGAAACAACATGGATAGAATGAGAATACCAACTGTATTAGAAAGTAATGGAGTATTATAGTTACTGAAAGAAGGTATTATTATCAACTTACAATTAACATAGAAATAACATGGATAGAATGAGAATACCAACTGTATTAGAAAGTAATGGAGTATTATAGTTATTGAAAGAAGGTATTATTATCAACTTACAATTAACATAGAAACAACATGGATAGAATGAGAATACCAACTGTACTAGAAAGTAACGGAGTATTATAGTTAAAGAAAGAAGGTATTATTATCAACTTACAATTAACATAGAAACAACATGGATAGAATGAGAATACCAACTGTATTAGAAAGTAATGGAGTATTATAGTTACTGAAAGAAGGTATTATTATCAACTTACAATTAACATAGAAACAACATGGATAGAATGAGAATACCAACTGTATTAAAAAGTAATGGAGTATTATAGTTACTGAAAGAAGGTATTATTATCAACTTACAATTAACATAGAAACAACATGGATAGAATGAGAATACCAACTGTATTAGAAAGTAATGGAGTATTATAGTTATTGAAAGAAGGTATTATTATCAACTTACAATTAACATAGAAACAACATGGATAGAATGAGAATACCAACTGTATTAGAAAGTAACGGAGTATTATAGTTACTGAAAGAAGGTATTATTATCAACTTACAATTAACATAGAGGCAACATGGATATAATGAGAATACCAACTGTATTAGAAAGTAACGGAGTATTATAGTTACTGAAAGAAGGTATTATTATCAACTTACAATTATCATAGAAACAACATGGATAGAATGAGAATGCCAACTGTATTAGAAAGTAATGGAGTATTATAGTTACTGAAAGAAGGTATTATTATCAACTTGTGAATCCAAAACAGCAAAAAACCAAAAAATCAACAGTCCACGGTAAAGCAAGACGACACTGCAGCAAAATAGCGTATACACTTTAATTATCCGCTTTCGTACCAAAAGCGGATAATTAAAGTGTATACGCTATTTTGCTGCAGTGTCGTCTTGCTTTACCGTGGACTGTTGATTTTTTGGTTTTTTGCTGTTTTGGATTCATTAGTTTTGTGCATTTCCATGGCTGAGGCTATTGACGATCCTTTATTGAATCTAAGTGTTCATGCGACTCCTTCATCTGATTCAGGGAGTTTAAATATGTTGTTGTTAGCTACTTTGACGGAGATTAAGAACTCATTGAAATTTTTGGTCGCAAAGGCTAACGATCCAGAGATGACCATCCTAGCTTCAAGTCCAGTTGGCTTTATTAAAGATCCGGAAGTTGAGGTGAATACCGTCGGAACCATTCGACAACCTAACTCAGCAGTTTCGAACCAACAACGCATCATTGGTCGGGCGACATTCCAGCAGTTTTTCGACCGTGCGGTAAATCCGTTCAACGAACTGGGTGATGTCGAAGGAATTTCCAATCCACTTCATAATGAGGATTTTAACAAGAAACGGGGGCAATTATTAAACCTTTTGAAAAGGTATGATGCTTTACATATCGAGAATTGTTATTTTGCCCGCTGTCTCGAACTTAATATAGTCCCAAAAGGGCTACGATTTTTTAAATGCCCTAATGGAGTGCAAGCTGGCGACTCCTTTTTTAGAACTTTGACGACCTTCTTTAACGAAGCAGGGTTACGTTTTGTAAAACTGCTATTTGACAACAACATAACTAAAAAGGATATGCTTAGAAATGAAATTTCTGAGATAGAGACATTTTTTAAGCAGAACTTAAGCGAACAAGAGTTTTCTGAGTTTATAGTCTCCGTTTCAAAGGAAACGGAACAATTTTCCTTGGACAATATTAGTAGAAAACATTCCAAACTGTTGCGGGACTTGGATTCCTATAAAAATGACTCAGCCTTTACTAATTTTGGCGTTTCAAATAAACCTTATAAGGTCTTTAACAATTACGGCCAAGGAGGCAGAAAAGAAGGAGGTTGGACATTGGTAAAACCTGTAGGTCAACGGGCCCTTAATTTAAATAGGAACTATGCTGCTGCGGCAGTTGGACTTTCAGACCCCTTTAAGGTTCATGAATGTGACCAAATGGTAAATAAATTACCTGCTGAAAATTTGTCAACTAATGCAACAGTTCCAGTTGAAGTACCTTCTCTAGGGACTGTTGAAAATTCTATACCATTGGCTGAAGGGGATGTTGTAATTAAAAATAGTACGAAGACTGGAGGGAATGGTTCTGGGACAGGGAATTTAGTCCCTTTGCCAACATCTGGTTCTTTTTCCAGTCGGAAACATCAAACTACCTCCAAGACAGTGTTTACCAGGAGCCGTACATTCCTGGGTTCCCAGTCATCGGGGGAGGAAACTTAAATATTGTGAACGACCATTTCAGTATCATTAATTTGACTGATTATGTGTTTACTAGTGATGAACTGGACGTTTTGAAGTTGGGGCTCAATTTTGTCCCCCAAACAAGAGCTAATTATGTTAGAGCTGTTATAGATATTAAGAAATATTCTCGTAAACTGAATTTACATTATTTAATGAATGATTTGTCCATTTCTGATCGTACATTTGTTAAACCATCTGTTTACTGTCCTAAATTGCAACATACTTTAAAGATTTTTGAGGAGACCTGTATTCAGGAAGTGGAGAAGTTATTGAAATATGGTCCTAAATGTTCGAATAATTTGACTAATAGAGAGGGACAGGCTATTAAAAATTTACAGTCAATGACGAATAATTTTCGCTTTATGAAAAGTGATAAAGGTAACAACATAGTTATAATGAGAAAGGAATCATATATTAAGGGGATGCAAGATTTGTTAAATAACAAGGAGGAATACGAAATAGTTTCTTTACTTGAGATCAAACGTTGTTTTCGTTTGATTCAGTCATATCTGTATGATGCTCTTATGGATGGGGAAATAAGTTTTGAATTATATGAATTCTGTATTAATGAGTATCCAAGAATTGGGGTCCTATTTGGGATCCCCAAGGTCCATAAATCGACCTTAGATCCACCTTTTAGGCCTATTGTGGCGGCATCTCATTCAGTCACTGAAGGACTGGCTTTGTTTTTGGATGCAGTTTTGGGACCAATTGTTTCTGTACAGGAATCCTTTATTTGGGATTCGTGGCATTTTTTAAAACGAATAAATCATTTACTTACTACACAAGGTTTGAATCCTAGTAAGCAAATTATGTTTACAGTAGATGTGGTTTCTTTATTCACATGTATTCCCCATTCAGATGGGGTAGAAGCCATTCGGAATTTTTTATCTATTAGTTGTCCGAACTTTTCTAATGACATGGTCTCGTTAGGTTGTAGATTATTGGAAGTAATTTTGGAGAATAATTTCTTCTTATTCGAAAAAACATATTACAGACAAAAAAGAGGGGTTGCCATGGGGTCATCGGCAGCTCCGGCTTATGCCAACATGGTTATGTCATGGTGGGAGAAGCAATTTCTTCCCGTTCTAACTAGTAAATATACTATTTCCTTTTTTTGTCGGTTTATGGATGACCTATTTTTTATTATTGAAGGTGACAGTTTTACTGTTGACAAAGTTCTTATTGATATTAATTCTTTTTCCCATTACTTAAAATTTACTATGGGAACAATGGGGTTAGATGTCAATTTTTTGGACGTTTCCCTTAAATGGGATTTTGATGAGAATAGACTACATAGTAGTATTTTTCGTAAAAGAACATTTAATAATGGGTACTTACACTACAGAAGTGGTCACCCAAAATATATGAAAAATAATATACCGAGAGGGCAATTTATTCGTGCAAGCCGTATGACCTCTAAGGATGCGGATTTGGTCAAAGAGTTTAGCTTTATCACCTCTCTATTTGTTGATAGAGGTTATGACCAGGCAACTCTTGTCAATACTTTTAATGAAATTTGGTCTAAAAGAGAGGGTAAATATTTTCCTTTATTAAATTTAAAATTGGCAGACTCTTATAGTTTAACTAAAATTGATACAGATAGGGATGTGAATACTAATCTGATTTGCTCATTAGAAATGAGTTCTGACAGCTATAATATTCAAAATATTATAAATCAAAATTGGAAGATTATAAAAGGAAATTCTGAAATTTTTCGTATTTTGGGACAAAAACCAAAGTTTGTTCAAAAGAACAGCTTTAACTTAAGACGAATTCTGGAAGGTCAGCAGAACAGAACTCCCCATTTAGTGTCCCAGAAGAGGGGAATGTATAGGTGTAACCAGTGTAATTTTTGTAGATTTATTTCTACGGGTCCCTATGTATCTGTATGTACTTCCAATAGAACTTTGACAGTTCCTGGATATGTAAATTGCGGCACGAGCGGTGTCATTTATATTGCCCTATGTTCCTCGTGTGAGGCATTCTATATTGGGATGACCACTAGGGAGTTGAAGACCCGTATTAGAGAACATTTATATTCCATTAAGTCCAAGGATGACAGGAATGCTCTTTTCAAGCATTCCTTGATTTGTCCCTCCTTCAGTAAATTTTTGTTCTCTATTTTGGAAGTGGGGTACAAAGATGGGAGGGAGGGGGATTTCAAAAATTATCTCTTACAAAGGGAAACTTTTTGGCAGATTAAATTAAAATCTGACACAGCCCCAGGTCTTAATGAGACAGTTAATGTTAAGTGTTTTTTAAAACAGCGTAAACTCAATATAAAGAAAGATGAAGCGGCTATTTTTACTCATTTTGCTTTAAAAACATAACTGATAATTGTTAACATTTGTTTTTAGTGAAGTGTTTGGTTGTTTAAAGTAATTTTACTAAGTTTTATAATAGTTGAATTTCTGTAACAATTGAATTTTTATTGTTTAATTGATCACCTGACTTTGGTATCATTATTTAAGAAGGAAGTGGATTTTATTGAATTCATTCTGATGAAGTTTTGGTACGAAAGCGGATAATTAAAGTGTATACGCTATTTTGCTGCAGTGTCGTCTTGCTTTACCGTGGACTGTTGATTATTATCAACTTACAATTAACATAGAAACAACATGGATAGAATGAGAATACCAACTGTATTAGAAAGTAATGGAGTATTATAGTTACTGAAAGAAGGTATTATTATCAACTTACAATTAACATAGAAACAACATGGATAGAATGAGAATACCAACTGTATTAGAAAGTAACGGAGTATTATAGTTAAAGAAAGAAGGTATTATTATCAACTTACAATTAACATAGAGGCAACATGGATATAATGAGAATACCAACTGTATTAGAAATTAACGGAGTATTATAGTTACTGAAAGAAGGTATTATTATCAACTTACAATTAACATAGAGGCAACATGGATAGAATGAGAATATGAACTGTATTAGAAAGTAACAGAGTATTACAGTTACTGAAAGAAGGTATTATTATCAACTTACAATTAACATAGAGCCAACATGGATATAATGAGAATACCAACTGTATTAGAAAGTAACGTAGTATTATAGTTAAAGAAAGAAGGTATTATTATCAACTTACAATTAACATAGAGGCAACATGGATATAATGAGAATACCAACTGTATTAGAAAGTAATGCAGTATTATAGTTAAAGAAAGAAGGTATTATTATCAACTTACAATTAACATAGAGGCAACATGGAGAGAATGAGAATACCAAGTGTATTAGAAAGTAGCGCAGTATTATAGTTACTGAAAGAAGGTATTATTATCAACTTACAATTAACATAGAGGCAACATGGATAGAATGAGAATACCAACTGTATTAGAAAGTAATGGAGTATTATAGTTAAAGAAAGAAGGTATTATTATCAACTTACAATTAACATAGAGGCAACATGGATTGAATGAGAATACCAACTGTATTAGAATGTAACGGAGTATTATAATTAATGAAAGAAGGTATTATTATCAACTTACAATTAACATAGAGGCAACATGGATATAATGAGAATACCAACTGTATTAGAAAGTAACGGAGTATCATAGTTACTGAAAGAAGGTGTTATTATCAACTTACAATTAACATAGAGGCAACATGGATAGAATGGAAATACCAACTGTATTAGAAAGTAATGGAGTATTATAGTTACTGAAAGAAGGTATTATTATCAAGTTACAATTAACATAGAGGCAACATGGATATAATGAGAATACCAACTGTATTAGAAAGTAACGGAGTATTATAGTTAAAGAAAGAAGGTATTATTATCAACTTACAATTAACATAGAGGCAACATGGATATAAAAATCAACAACTAGTGTGTGTGTCATTTCAATCAGTCTAAATTAATAAACAACAGTACATGTATTGTTATATGACATCCTGACTAATGAAAACATATCATTCATATGTTCTCATCAGATGGACTTTACATGCTGCTATTCCTAAACCAGCCTGCTACTAGAACTCCAGGTTAATATTGATCTCATGCAGCATATTTGCTTAGGATTTCTGGCTTTAAAGGTAAAACAGGATACCCATAAAACAATATGCCATCCTGCTATTATTTATTTCATAGTCCTGACAAGGCAGTTCTGCTTCCACTTGCCTGGAGTCCACAGAGATCTTGCTGAAGTATGTAGAGATCAACCATCTCTAGAGGCTCTTCTATCATGAACACAACCCCATCACGGAGCTTAAATCCCTATAAATATTAATGTTAGAATGAACCAGAACTAATGCACAGATACACAATGACAGAGGCAAAGTATTATAGATAAGTTACAGGTTTTTACAGAAAAAGCAATCCTTCATTTCGGCTGAAATAAACAATAAACCACGATCAGGGAAGTGTTACAAGATTAAGTATTAAAACATAACAATATAGTATGACACTAACCTGAATGATGACTTTTCTGAAAATCATTGGCAATAAATTACATTTTTACATAACATAAAATTGCTTATTGTACTCTTAGAGTGACAAAGCCTGGGCTGGATCTGGATGCAGTTGCTGTTCCCTTTTGCCCTTTTTCAAATTCTGCTGCACTGAACTGTTTTCTTCTCCCCACCCTTGAGCCTGCCATGCATCTGTTCCGAGCACATGTTCACCACTCCTAACACCTTATCCTCCCAAACTACTAACTTTCTTCTAGTAACTATTGTAGACGGCACTGCTATTAATCTGCCTATTAATTCACGTCATCATGATTGCAGAAAAATTTGTGCTCTTCTGACCTGAATAAGGTTAATGATGCATCCTAACCACCTATCGGCAAAAACAATTCTGAAAGCCACAAAGGGAAGTAGCCTAACTGGCGAACTATTCCAGTAATCTTATCTCAAACTGCATTTTAGGGGATCAACACAGCTTATTTGTATGTAACAGAGACAGAGAAATAAGGTAAATATCACAGCTTATAAAAGATTAGTGATTCTCTTATCACTAACAATTGCTTCGATGACAAGTGAACACAGTTCTCATATCTGAAATAACATAAGGCATCTACTCAGAACTAAGAAAATAATTATGCCAGTACACATTTTGAATATACACAAATTAATGTTTATTTTCACAAACTGCAAATCAAATAGTTTATCTATGTAACGTGGGTAATGAAATTATATCTACAAATAGATTATGAGGTCATTATATAAATTACCTTACACTTTATCATATATGGAAAATGTATGTTGTGATACTTTTGCTTGATATCTAACTTTTCTGTTTTTATATTGGTATAACATGCATTCTAAATGCCTTTAAGTATACTGGTTGACTTTATAATAAAAGCAATTGCAAAAGGCATAACCTTCTCAAATGCAGTACAGGCTGATGATTTTATTAATGGGATAAGTGACATGAAACAGTAGTTTACACTAAAACAGAATTAAAAAAAACTTATGCCAAAGAAGCAAAAATTTGTTTCAGCATTCTTAATTCCCTTGTTCTGTGTTACAAGATCACAAGAAGTTAAAATACAACAGGATCAAGCACTGTGCTTATGTGCTGAAGTAATGTATAATAACGAT